>NC_061154.1:915261-1220348 GCF_905220365.1 Vanessa cardui | reverse complement strand
AATTGTTATACTTTTTAAATTTGTAGCATAATAGTCAATATTTCTTTATTCAGCATGTGAGTGTCAAGTTCCTCAAAGCGTAGTCGATTATCAAACATTACGTATAATGTAGTTGAGGCAATATGTTTGAGTGTGGAATAAAAATCTCCTATCGTAGTCTTTAGTCAGTATCTCGCGTCCGTCCTCTAAAAGTTAACATAAAAACGAACCATATAAATTAATTCTTCATATCAAAGAGGAACAAGTATCGTTTAATTTAATTTGAAGGCTTAAGTAATTTGACAAAACTTCTGTAATAAAATTATCGAACATTGACCGTGGATGCTGATAAACAGCGAGAGCTTGACGGGGAATCGAACGTGCGACCGGACACAAGTCCCCATGTTAATACACGTAAAACGAAGATTATCCATAAAACCCACAAAAGGTGCCGAGCCGTCTTCATGATTCTCTCGGGTCCGGTTACACAGTAAAATAAACATCTGATCTCGGATCGCGGTTTAAAAGTGTCAACAGTCAATATTTATCCAAGATTTCGTCATTGTTCGATACGTTATTTAAAATTTATCGTCATTTTCGTACACACTCAACTTGCCAGTAACATTGTTTTGCGTTCAGGTCTAGAGATAAAAGCGAATAATTATGCAAATTAAACATGAAAAACGTAAAAAGCATAGGTCGTCGAAAAGCGAGAGTCTGTTTTGAGACGCACACAAATGCTTGGATGCTAATAAATTTGCATTGCTTATTCATCAGTGAAACGCGATCCCCGGCAAGCACTTAAGCACTTAGCGTAAACACATCGATTCTCAATACTCGGAGCTCCCGAGGGACCGAATGACAATGTAAAAACGCGACGAAGCCGAACGCTGCGCCGCGTGATTCACTTATTTGCTCTCCTGTGTGGTGAACGAGCACCGCCGGTTAAACTAGGGTTAAGATTGCGGAGGGTTTGCCCCGGCTTTATAATATTATAACGTGTAAGGAGTAAAAGAGTCGCTCTTATCTCCAACACGAGCCCGATTCCTGACCACTTTAATGGGAAAAGCATGTTAGAATTAAACTAAACAAAGACGACGCATCAATTAGGGGCGCTCCTTTTTTTCTCCTTTTCCAAAAAGGACTTTTAAAGCTTGTACGTTGACCGAGATGCGTTTGGGACTGTTCGTTATTTTTTACTGACTCATTTGATTAGATCAATCTCAATGATTCTTGTATGGATTTCAATTAAGCCGATAAAAAGATAAGTGGGTGCAAACATCGGCCTTTGTTGCTTTTAGTTATTTTTTGTAAAAAATATTCATATATCAATCGCATTATACCGATACATATCGAAATCTTAAGACTTATGGACAGTTTATTTATAAGAGCTGCATATGTGATCCGATCCAAGTGAAATTAATACGTCTAAATTTTATGCCCAAAAATTATCATCATAACTTGAAAACCTTTTACATCTCCGGCATTAATGCTTTTAATAACAACTTGTTAATCCGTTTTAATTAATTCACTAAAAGGAGAACCGAGTAAAAAGCGCAAATGCAATCACAATGCTGTTATTGCATCATCAACTTTATACGCGAACGCCGTACAAGGCTTGATCATATGAAAAAAATAGGCCATAAAGAAGACGATAATACCGGTGTAATTAAGAGGAAGTAAATATGGGGAACGTATTGACGGATCGTAAAGTTAAAGGATTCGAAACAACGCAAACTGCAAGCAGTTTACGACGGCGACCGAACCGCTTTTATTGTTGTTGTAAAACTCAAGATCCATTATTAATTATTACAGACATCATTAATCTACTAATCTATTTAAGGACGCTCGATAAGAATCTCATTTAAAGTATTGAATGAAGAGTGTCCGTAGTGGACTCGAGATAGGCTTAAATTATCGCAGCCGGGCAGGTGAGAAGTGGAAATGCGGTTCAAGGTAAAATAGATCTAATCTCGTTGAATTAGAGCCGTGATTAGAATGTGAACGTGGATAGGTTATGACGTTAAGGGGTTCGCTGATGCGAGTCTGATTTATTACAGGTTGGTGTTTAAACGACAAATGCATCGAAACAGATAGGAGCGACATGTCGGACAACGGAGGACCGATGTCTACCTATATAGGCGGATACACCCTATTATCCACTTAAAATATATCATGAGATATGATAATTATTATTAAAAATAATTATTTACTTTTTAATTAACAAGCATACGCTTCAAGAATTATGTCGTTACATGATAGTCATTATAGTTATTATACATACTAGACTTTTGGTAAATATATTTAGTATTAATCTTATTGTGAACGATGTAAAAACCATATGAGAATATATGTGACATTGATAATATAAATTCGAAGATTAATGGATTTTATGAATATTTAATAAATACCAGGTTGGAAATCTGAATCACGATATGTCTTAAGATTAACATTCGTCTAATCTCATGTGTGTCTGAGGGACCCAAAGACCGGATGAGGATTTCTTTAGGACATAATCTTTACAACAAAATTGTGATCAGATCGTGCACTAACGAAGCAACAGGAACACGTAGATAGATTAGACCAATGGGAGTATAAAAATTTGGACATAAATCTTCCTAACTATTGTTTTTAAACGGTAATGGTCATGAAAGGGAAGAAAAAGATAAAATCTTCTTTACGTAATAAATATGTAACGCGGCATTTCTTTTTTATTTTTAATATAAATAAACATTTCATTTTTAATATTGGATTTTATACACTTGCACACACACACTCAAATGACATTCGTCGTTCAATCAAATTTACACCTTTAAAAAGCAAAATCAAACCAAATCATAGTTATTATCCATATATGAATTAGCTAAATATCAAATCCATAAATGGCCATGCATATTTTATACAAAAGTCCATAACAAAAAATGAAAACAAATTCGATATTACAATGGGTTAAAATCAGCAAATACTTAATACCAAAAAATTCAATTCTCAATGAACACAAGTATACATTACAAATGTTTGAATAATTATAGAATAGATACATTTAATACAGAATCAACTGTTAAAAGTACGTTGAAGTTATATAAAATAATAACTCAGTATGAGCAACGAACGTGGGGGTGCTGCAGGGCGCTGTACTGAGGCCTCGACTCTTCCTATTATACGTGCTGTAGTTATACTCGTAGCCGTCGACCCTGCAGCTCTTTAAGCCCGGTCATCACTAATTGGATATTTTCAAGTGTACGTTACAATGCTACGTCGGAACAAAGCAAACTATGCGTGTGTTTGCGGTTAATTAAGCTTTTGGGTAATTCGTTTACTTTTATTTTAAACATCGCTACGCTTTCGAAATTCGAACGCGTTCTTTAAATAAATTAAGTAATTTAATTATATTTTTTAGCTGTGTATGATATATAGCATAAAGATAATTATGAATTCAAAGATGTATTGAAAATTGCTGAATTTTAAATAATGTGTATAAACTTGGAATAGAGTCAAAAGAGAAATATTACTATACTTATGATTAAAACAACATCAACAACAGCCTGTAAATTTCCCACTGCTTGACCTTCTCTCCTTTGAGGAAAAGGTTTGGAACATATTTCAATATAATATTATTGATTAAATGTGAAAATTTAATTAAGTATATTATTTGTTAGTTAATTTCAAAGAAACCGTTCTTAGCCTTAAGAGAACTGAGCGGAACTATACCGTCACAGGTTCTTGTAAACGCTGCCACCGGCTTAAAGCAATTTGCAAAACTTCGCAGCATCGCTGAGTCCACCCATAGTTTTAATCTCAGAACATTAAAATAAACTTAGAATTGGAAATGGTAACAGACGCATGTTTCATATTTGGCTTAATAATTAAGTACGATACGATTCTAGAAAGCTATTATTGTATTAAAATCACACTGATATTAAAATTTAAAAATCTTACTTTTTCTTGACAATGAGGCTGTGTGTATAATACAGATACCACTACTGTGTTAACCGAATCTAAGGCTGTTTATTTTCTTTTCATATTTAATTGAAATTAAACAAATTATATACAATAATAAAATAGACAAAAAAGACCCGCTGTGTTTCTTTCGTCGGTTCTTCACAGGTCTGTTTTCTTTTTCAAACCGGTGGTACTGTTTCATTTGACCATCAATAAGTAAGTGTAATGCAGCTGTATTGAAAAATAATATGACTTTGAGTTTGACTAAGGGTGATAAAGCCTGTATAACTACAGGCTCAAGATTCATAACATCATTGTTCCAAACATACATTGATGTTGAAAGGAACCGTTAATATATAATATAAATACACGATAATTCCCGTTTCATCAAAATTATATAAAAAAAATATCTATGTGCTGTATACATCAGTTTGAGTTTAATGTATGTGTTCGATGTCACTTCTCTTGTGTTCCAAGATCTTAGGTTTTAATAAAGCCCGCGTGGAGATTGCAAAGATATTAAAATTGCTCGCCGCCGATTTCATTTGTTTTTCGTCTTACTCACATTTCTATACGAAAACGTATAGTTATACGAATAATAAATTATTACGTTCGACCGTTTTTTTTATTTACGTTACATTTATTTTTAAATGCTCATTCATTTTTGATTGGGTTTACTGGAAATGGTCACTTATAGTTCTGATAATTGGAATTGCAATAATAATTATTAAGTAATATTTTACCAATTACTGGTAAGTTAGCATAAATAGTCAGTTTTGATGAATGATAGTATAGTTAATACGGAGATAGGTGAGGGAACATTTGCTTACAATAAAATGTCCTTTTGAAATACGTATAAAGTACTCGTAAAATAAATACTTGTCAAAAGTGGGGAGGGGGTGTCTTTGCACAGCACTGGAACGTGTGTTAGTAAAATATAAATTTCAGTCAGCAATTTTATAGATGGATAAATATATATTACTAAAAAACCCACTTATTAATAAAATTACGTCGAATATTTAAATAAAGAATTTAGCTTTGATATTCTCCACCGATAAAGTAATTTAATCACATCATTACATGAATCTTTAATAGTAAGATTTTATATAGCAATACTGTTTTTAGCAATATCTGAAATGTTAAAATACATAATTAAATATTTATTTATAAGCTGTAACTCGAGTTAGGAATCATTTCCTTTGCTCTAATGACTTATAAGTATTCATTTAAATCAATTATATGTAATAAAATTATTCAAAAATACCAATAAAGAGCGCCGTAAATCTCTCATATAGCTTAATAAATCTTATGATATTACAGAAGTTTATATGCTTAAAGAGTATGTCGTTTAAAAGTAGTTGATCCCGGATTTTAGACATAAAACATTTTTTTAATTAACATTAGAGCCTATTCAATAAGAGTTTATTATGTAATTTTATTTTAGTCTCTTTATGTTTTGTTTTATTTGGCTGGTTTGGTGAGTGAGCCAGTGTGCAAACTCAAGGAATATAAAATTAGATGCTAAGGTTGGTGGTACGTTGGTGATGTAACAAAAGGTTAATAGATCTTACAGCGCCAATATTTGTGGTCGAAGATAGCCGCGTATCAATCAGATCGATCATTTTCCCATACAACTAGCTATGTTATAAAAATATAACAATAACCTACAAATGAATATGTAAATGTTAAACTATTCGTATAAGGTATAATCCTCCTAATCTCTCATTTGGAGATTTGAAAATTATTTCCATAAACAATGTGTTTGGTGGAAAAAATACAGCAATATACAATACGATACAAGCATCGATCCTCACCAAGTTTTCGTTAAACCACCAAGCACGAATTATACATTTATTATAAACAGAAATTAAAACTCTAAATCTTAACCCGAGTTGGAACTCTTTAGTGTTGAGATTAATTAAGTATCCCCTAGTTAGCTGACTATAATCTGTGTTGTAGTAATAAAAAAAAAAAAAAATATCACGTCAAATGTAAAAAGTGTATCCGCTTCATGTAATTTATAATGATCATGAAAACGTTTAATAAATACTTCCGTTATATAAAGAGTCGAAATCGTTTCCGTATGTAGGGCTCGCTTGAAAATATATTAAAAGACGAACATACTAATATATGAAGTTCATATCGTTTCATCTCGTCTAACTTTTTCAACAACAAATTTTTACTCAGCACTTTATGTTCTATTTTTAATAAAGTTTGACATGAACGCATCCGATTAACTTGGGATCTGTCTGGTTTAAGAAAGTTTCCGATCTAGAAACTTCGATATGAGTTCTTACCTTTTTTTAAGTTAAAATGAACTTTCAAGCAAGTTCCAGTGCCTAAAGAATACTCACATATCATAAAGCTATATATTTCACTGAGTTTATTTTAATAACGCTATTTTTATTTACTCAATTGCAACTATCATAATGTACATAAAATAACATTATAAATTTGTTTTAAAAGTATTTTTATCAATGTAATGATTTTAGAAGTAGACTTCAGTTGTACTGATGAAAGCTCCTACCACTTTCACAATTCAATTACGGTTATTTCACCCCCAATCGTTCCGTACTCTTTCTGAAGACATCTGCGTATCCACAACTTATGACGTCATCAGAATTTCTACAGTCATAAAGCTGATAAATTAAATGAAATAGTGTATTTATAGACAGAAAAGAACACCAATCTTAATGTTGATGACGCTGCGAAGTTTTCAGAAACGACCGATAGGTCTTTTGTAACGGCCATATGCCATGCGGTAATATGACATGCCATATTGACTCGTTTTCCTTCCTAAATAGAACGTTTTTTAACAACCGTTTTTTTATTTCTATTTATACTTATATAACAACAACAACAACAGCCTGTAATATCCCACTGCTGGGTTAAAGGCCTCCTCTCCCTTTAAGGAGAAGGTTTGGAACATATTCCACCACGCTGTTCCAATGCTGGTTGGTGGAATACACATGTGGCAGAATTTCTATGAAATTTGTCACATGTAAGTTTCCTCACGATGTTTTCCTTCACCGCCGAGCACGAGATGAATTATAAAGACAAATTAAGCATATGAATCAGCGGTGCTTGCCTGGGTTTGAACCCGCAATCATCGGTTAAGATGCAAGCGTTCTAACCACTGGGCCATCTCTGCTATATAATGCTTATATAATATTATAAGTGAATTTGATGAAATATTGTATGCAGTAAAGAATCTCAGAGGGTATAGGTTATTATCTATAATTTGACATCTGTAGACATACCTAAGCATTTAGTAAAAAGTGATTATTTTAATCTTACAAACAGATTCTACGTTTTTATTATATAGATATAGATGAAAGAAAATTATATTAGGAGCCTTTTGTAGATTCGTGTAATGTATCTAGTCTCTAAAGTTTGTTTCGTGATAATAGATAACTTATACTGATTCTGTTCTTTATCTTAAATATTGTCAACATTTAAGATAAGAAAAATCCTTATTTTTGTAGTCGATTGAAAAGAATACCAATACATTTAAAAATAGCTCTGAATGTTGTTGGTGTATATGTGTGTGTGTAAATATAAATAATATTTTACTTACCTAGGACTAGCTTCAAAATGTCATAACTGGTATTATAGTGATCTTTAAAATTGTAATGTAGTTACTCAATGATATTATTTATAAAAAGTACTCTTGGATTATTTTAATTCTTCTAGTAGATATTATATTAGTAGATACCATTTTTTAGTTGTGAGTGTTTTATTTATCTGTGATTTTCAACTTATTTTAATTTGTATCTTATATGAAAATAAATTAATGTTCCATTTTATAAATGAGATGTTCGTGAAATAAACTTATTACCACCAAAATATACATTATACATAAATTGAGTTGAGTTCGTTATAAATCACACCTAATTATACTTATGATATGTTGATTTCACTATACCATAAGTACAATCACAAAAAAAATACATTACCATCTTATTATCAATGTTGGGTAATAAAGGTAAAAAATTCAAAACATTAATATAAATGATAAATATAATATTTCAAGGGAATCCGACGGGAAAATAGCGGCTGTTCTTAACAAATTAACTCAGTAACAATTTAGTTTTCAACCCCTAGTAAGTAACGACTTATTAGCCAGTACGATAGATCACTGGCCTAATTACCCTACATAGGATATAAATGAAAGTGCACCCTATGTCATTAACATAGAGTCGTTTTTTTAATAACAATACCGATATTCGTACGTATGTCGTCCGGTACCAGCAATGAATGTGAAATCGGCTTGTGGCATAATAACATAATTGCTAGTGACCGTTGATGTGTACCTTTGAATAAATATATTAGAAGTGGTATTGTTTTGTACGACTATGGGTATCTATATCTATCTATCTATATCTATATGGGTATTGAAATGTAATTTTCAAAAGCATCTTCTATTTATATATATTGTCTTCGGACGAAGCGATGAGCTAATTGCTTGATTATCTGAATCAACCAACTATATGCCAAAATGCGGTTAGTACAACTTTGAGAATTAAGAACTATAAGATGTCCATTGTATACAGGCAGGCAATATTATATTGAGTTATATGCGAGCCAAAATATATCAATACAAAGTCTTGCTTGTCCACAGTAGAATAAATTATTTGGTACCTACCCAAACAGAAGTACATTATCAAGATATTATATTATAAGATTGTTAGACAATATTTAGACTAGGGTTACAGAGACTATTATAAAGTAGAGTTGCGATATCTTTACTTATAAAACCGCTTGCCCTGGCTGATAATAAACACACTCAAAGCTTGTCTGGGAACCCAACCAAGACTGGTCAAGGAAGTTGAAATTATAATAGTTTGTAGAGTCGAGATAGCCCAGTGGTTAGAACGCGTGCATCTTAACCGATGATTGCGGGTTCAAACATTTTAATTTTTCTTTATAATTCATCTCGTGGTCAGCGGTGAAGGAAAACATCCTGAGGAAACCTGCATCAACAAATTTCATAGAAATTCTGCCACATGTGTATTCCACCAACCCGCATTGGAACAGCGTGGTGGAATATGTTCCAAACCTTCTCAAAGGGAGAGGAGGCCTTTAGCCCAGTTGTGGGAATTTACAGGTTGTTGTTGTAAGCCGTTAATAAAAATGATTGAAATTTCAAGTTTTAGACGATAATGGGATTTTGTCACCCAACTTTGTATGACACATTTTGTTCTTTTGAATTTAAAAATTTTAATCCTTAAAAGTGTGATGGTTCACACAATCCGTACCATTTCCAGTGAGGTCAACAGTCGATCGTAAATAATTATTCGGTACATCGTTCACACTTGACCATTTAATTGCTTACGTCCAGGGAAGAAATTTTAATAACTAATTGTAGGTTTGCTGAGATATTTATCGAAAAGGTGGTGCTATTTAGCTTAAAATTAAGGACCTCGTTTCCGTATGCAGCGAAAATAATTATCCTATTTTGCTTAATAAATAAATCAGATCTTGATAGTATTTTTTTACATTTGTTACTGAGTTTTATCTTTGATTGTAAAGGTAATGTCTAGTAGATTATTACCTTGTATGTTTTATGATTATATATTGTTATGTCATCATTTAAATTACAGGTCAAGGTGATTTAAAAATTAAATTAAAAAATTGGTGTTTATAAATCCTTATTTCTAAATTACAGAACCCAGATTACGTTTTGATTTTTAGAAGTATATATGGTTTTATGTGTGTATGTATTTCATTTATATATATTTTTTGTATATTTGGACAAGTTTGAGTCATCGCGATCATTGCCATTAATATAACCGTAATTGTGATCGCGCTAATAGCACGTGCGCTCCCGTAGACACGTTTTTCGCGCTACTTTTTGAGTCTCAGTGCGATTCTCTTTAGAATTTAAATTAATATATATTTATACATGTTTTGTCCCCAATTAAACTTGTTAGTTAATTTAAGATTAATTAATAACGTCAGCAGTATAAACAGACAAAAAATAAAAATTATAGCCATTTTTATGATAGTATAGATCGTTTGAAATAACTTTAAAATATCATTAGATTACAAATAATTTTTAGACGAAATAAAATCTAACGCACGTAAAATAACATCTAATCTTTCATTAGGCTTATTTAAGATAAAACATCGCCGGTAAAACAAAGAAATAATCGTCTTTTTCATATAATGTAGGCTCCTCCTTCACGTGAGGCCCAATCACGGGAGGCGTCTTATCTTTTTCGGAGAGCTTGCTACATTACGATGTTTGTCTAATCTCTCCGTATCAAAACTAAACTTTAAACGTATTAAGCACTTCAAAGTTTACCTACTACCCGAGCTTTATTGTTGAATTGATATTTTTAATGTTTGAAATTTATGTATCCGTAAATTATAAATTAGGCGGGCTAGTCACGTCGTTTACAATTTATTATTATTTACAGCAAGATCAAGATTTTAAAACCGTACTTTCTTAATATGTGTACTCTGTAGTTAGACAAGAATGCTTTTAGGTATTGCATAATATTCTTGATATATGATAATAAAAATGAGCGTGATTTCAATTTATATATTTTTTTGGTTACTGGGTACAAAAAAGTTCTTCGAATTAATAAAAATATAATTGACACTGACAATTAATTAAAAACATGTTTGAGAGTTTTAATTTTTTAACAATTAGCAGATAATCAATACTAAAAAAGCAATTGAATGCAGCGCTAACAACATCATATTAAAATATTATCCCCTAATATTCGCTGTATGCTAATGAAAGTAAAATCACCATTAAAAACAGACGCCGTCGAATCCGCCAGCGCACGGCGGACACAGTTGACAATGTCGTTTCAATTTCAAAATGTAATAAAAATTCAATTTTAAAAAATTAAACATCCATTTGACGGCGTGTGTGTGACGAATGAAAACCTAGACAAGGGTTCGTCAACCCTTCCTTGGCGTCGGATGCGTTTCGACAATCTGTGTTCAGAATTATAGCGACAGATTTTTTATTTTATTATCCTATTATTTATTATAAGCACGTAAATTAATTTATAGCTCCATTGACGCGACGTTAGTTTTAATAAACGTTTATAGTTGGTTCGAATTGGAAATATTGATTGATATATGACTATTTCGTGTTGAATAGATTGCTCTTTAAAAAATATTATTTGACGTATACAATTTGTTTTATGATTAAAAGTTATAATTGAACCGTATCGTTTATTTTGAGATGAGTAATTAGCATATTTATTATTGTTATTGAATGAAGAGAATATTATTTTACGTTTTGTATTATTTATGTTTTTTTTTTTATGTAGGTGGCAAACGAGCAGGAGACTCACCTGATGGAAACCAGCATGTTTGATGAACTTATTTATTTAATAGTGCACTTTGAGCAATAGACTAGCTGATAAGAGCTAGATTTTACTCGCAATAAATGACAGTTACGTATTACATTTATTTTTATAGTTCATATGAACGTTATTAAAAAAATACTATTGATTATATTAATAACTAGAATATTTTGATGTAATTTTCATGTGCTTATGTTGAATCTATAATTTGTAAGTAAATCAGCACGGATTGGATAAAAAATTGCTACATTTATTCCAAATCGTATTGGTGCATCGTTGAGTTTTTAACTTCCTCAACATGGGAAGGGTATTACTTAGTTTTAAGGCTTTTATATCTATAACTTAACGTGTAATGATGTAAGATTTATTTTATAATATTAAAAGTGTATTGAACAATACTTAGATTTAAGACATACTCGCTGTAATAAATTTACCTGAAACTCGCATAGTGATTGCACGGATCAATTATAGTATATAATTATAGCTCAATAAAAGTTACTAAACGAAAGCTTAAAAACGATGAGCGTTGAAAAAATATTAAATAGTCTTACTAAAACTTGTGAGTGTTTTAGACGAATATTTATTATATGTATCTCTATAAATTAAACTTATGATAGGAGTTGATCTGTAGTTATAGAAAGAACTATATATCCACCATAAGCAATTCATATATTTTATGTGTGCTGTCATTAAATGATCTATGCCCATGGAATTTAACATATACAATATGCTGGGAACCTTCAAAATCTTAATAAAAATTACATAAGAACTATTTATATGGAGGGATTCGTTAAATATATACCGAAAAAATAAATTAATTAATGAACACATCATGACCGCGTGGCAAATGGCGTACCGCGTGACAAGTATGTTAGCAATTTGAATGTTTTACAACAACAACAACAACAACAGCCTGTAAATTCCCACTGCTGGGCTAAAGGCCTCCTCTCTCTTTGAGGAGAAGATTTGAACATCTTCCACCACGCTGTTCCAATGCGGGTTGGTGGAATACACATGTGGCAGAATTTCTATGATATTTGTCACATGCAGGTTTCCTCACGATGTTTTCCTTCACCGCTGAGCACGAGATCAATTATAATGACAAATTAAGCACATGAATCAGTGGTGCTTGCCTGGGTTTGAACCCGCAATCATCAGTTAAGATGAACGCGTTCTAACCACTGGGCCATCTCGAATGTTTTAATATTAATATTATTAATTAAAATGATATGCTTAAACCCATTGAGTACGGTTTTGTTTATCTACGGTTTTGTTAGTTTCAAGCCGGCCTGGGTATTCTATATCAATACCTTCCACGCATCAGGTATTCTACCGCGGAACAGTAATATTTAACAGTGTAGTGTTCAGGTTTAAGGGGTGTGTAAGTCGTTGCTAATTATGAGGTAGGTGGCGTTTGCCTATATAAAGAATGGTTAAATTTTTTTAAAGCTATCTATTTCAATTAATTTCGATTTCTGATTTAATTTGTACAAAAGGCCAAAAGATAATGATAATTACCTTTGTATTCGATTTATCATATGATCAACGATTGAGTTTTCGTATTGGATTGGATTATTTAAACGATTGTAACATTTCGAATGTCGGATGCACTTCGGCCAGTCCCCGAGGGCAAAGGTACTTACATTTTTGTAAAAATACTGGCCCTGAACCAGATTTGAAGTATGAGAGATTTATAATTTGCAGATACATTTTCGCCTTAAATATATTCGGTAATATACTTAACTAATTCAATGTAAATAGTGATTTTCACATTAATCAAATTATAATGACGATTCAAAGATCGCTTAAAAGATAAGGTTATCTAGCATTACTATATATTTTTGGCTTTTTATACATTGGGTAGTCAGACTAGCAAATGGTTCACCAGATGTTAAGTTGACTCGTGTTGGACTAGTGGTTTGAACACCAGGTATGGAAAAAAAATGTGATAGTTCGGAGTCCTGAAGTCAAATCATTGGAAACTTAATTGAACCTCAGACAGCACGTTAAGCCGTTGGTTCTAAGCTTCAATTCTTTGCAGTCCTGACGGTTATGGCATCCTTCATAAAGGGGGGATGGCATAAAGGGAGGGAGGGAAAGAATAGAGAATGCTACTATTATTGCGCACACACTTGTTCACTATAATTGTGTACATCGCTAAAGATTTTTTTATATTCCTTGTGAATGTAGTTATAGTTGCTTACGCACCCTTCGAACTTGAACACAACAATACTTAGTATTACTGTTTGTCGGTAGAATTAAATATTTAATACAATACTTTAAAAAAATACTGTTAATTAAGTGAAACAATGGGACATGCTATGCTAATCCATTTGCAATTATTATTATTATTAATTAAGAAGAAAGAGAGGTGTAAGTGTAAAAACTATTAAATATATGCTCAAATTTTATTATATGTTATTGTGCATTAACCAGGTATAGCGTAATTAAGTAAATAAAATAAAAACAATTTTCTATAGCTGGAAAATCTCACCTTACAGATACAATTATTGTCCTCGTGTATGAAGCTTAATCATATAAAGGATATCCAGGGGATACCAACCTAACACTAACATAATCTGAAACGCGGTTCGTCGCTATTAATACCCTTAACGCAATGAATTCTCAATACATAACCCCAGTTAAAACAACCGCAAATAAATACCGTATTTCTCACACGAGCGTGAAACGATTGAATTCAAGTAATTTACGAGATTTATCAAAAAATATGTCTATCCGATACCCTCTTCGACACAGATGGCTACACAATATCGGTCCCCTCGAGGGGGCGAACCACTTATTTTATAAAGTTTGAAATAAGCCTTTAAAAGCTAACTCCTATACTGTATGACGACTTTCGGATCCCTTCGAGGGTAAGACCGGATAGAGCTCACTAGACTCTATAACAAATGTCATCTATAAAAACTACATACGTATTGCTATATTACATTTTTTATATTTAACAATTTCTTATATTAAGAGAGTATAATTTCAAGGTCAAATGTATGTAGGAACTAATGTTAACAGATTATTTAAAAGGTATTTAATTAAAAGATAAGCATTTATTAGATAGTTTAGTAAAATGTTGTTTTTTTGACATTCGGCTCAGTTTATACCACGCAATTCTTTTCAGATAGCGGATTCAAATCCGAGTGAGCATCACTGAATTGCCATGTCCTTAATATGTGTATAATTCATCTCGTGCTCAGCGATGAAGGATAGTCCGTTGCGATGAAACCTGCATGTGTCTAGATGCAATAGGATTCTGACACTTGTGCATCCCATAACCAGCATTGGAGTCGCATGGTGGACTTCACCCCAAACTCAAGGGATGTAAAGAAGATTACTTGTTTCTTTTTATTCATCAAATCTATATTTATTATCTGTATACATATCTACACATATATTAATATTGGAGTGTCTGTTTGTAATATTAAAATAACTGCTACTTACTTATATGTCTACAAGACAAATATACTTAAATAACATTTTTTTTTTATTTTAGTTCGTTTAACTATCTGTCCGTTTGTTCCGGACTATCTCAGGAATGGCTGGACCAATTTTGTCGAGATTTTCACTGGCAGCTGATATAATAAGGAGTATTAGGCTGCAACATAAACTTTTTTTATTGAATTAAAATCGCACGAAGTCGCGAACACTAAAGCTTCTCTGGATATAAATATTTTAGATGCGGTAAATAATCATATTTGCCGTGGTCACAGTTAAAATAGTTATTTCGTAAAAATCGAGAGACAGTTTTGAAAGTTGTTTTAGGCGTTAAATTTTCCGGAATAAAAAGTATATCAACGTTAATTAAAATCTACGATATATTTTGCAAGCTGAGCGTTTATAGAAAAACAAAAACGACTCGGAAGGATTCGGAGTGCACTACACGTTCAAGATTACTATGTTTATGTAAATATAATCATATCATACTTGGTGGTAGTGCTTCGTGCAAGCCCGTCTGGGTAGGTACGACCCACTCATCAGTTACTCTACCGCCAAAAAACAGTACTCAGTATTGTTGTGTTCCGGTTTGAAGGATGAGCCAGTGTAACTACAGGCACAAAGGACATAACATCTTAGTTCCCAAAGTTTGTGGCACATTGACGATGTAAGGAATCGTTAATATTTCTTACAGCGTCATTGTCTATGAGTGACAGTAACCACTTACCATCAGATGGCCCGTATGCTCGTCCGTCAACTTATACCAAAAAAAAAGAAGCATTTTACTCTTGTTATATTTAATTAATTACATGTATTTATATATGGATAAGGATTTGATTCATGGAAAAATATGTCCTATGTACTACTTAAATCTTGAACGAAAGTAAACGAATATAACGGAAATTCGGCCCAAATAAAAACTAACACAACGCAACCTCATAACATCTCTGTCGGTCAAAGTGTAACCATAAAATATCATCTTCGCCTTATTGCCATATTTCCCTGGACAGAATGAAAGTTTGCGCTGGCGAGTAATTCGTATGTCTACGTGACCCAAGACGTACGCGTATCCGACCATCGCCGTAGGCTTCCTGTTTCATACCAAGTAGTATGGGTTTATCAGGATAGAGTTTGGAAGGTTTAGACACGACACATTTAATTAATTATTTAAAAACAAACTTTATAATTAAGATGTTTCACTTGTAAATAAAAGTATAGGGTGTTTTTTTTTTAATTACAGCTGATTATTTGCGTCCACTGTCTATCTTTCGAACAAAAAACCTAATTATTCTGATTGTGTCTAAAGTATTCATCTTGTTAAATGTTATTATTGTTATTCTAACCCGACACAAAATCTTAACTCTACAAAAAGCAATTAAGTATATTAATAACAACTGTTTTAATATAGTAGTTTATATAAAAAAACGCTAAACAGAATAAGGCACTCTATAGTCGATCATAAATAAACATAACGAAAGTTTAATTTATGCCGAGCCCGGTACGCAAGAGACAGGTACTCGAGAATATATTTAATTAAATGGTTCTATTAAGTTTAAAGCAAAATGCTTCTAGAAATAATTTCAAGTGATAGCAGGTAAGAAGAAAGCGATGAAAGTTTGGCTATCATCTAAACATTTTAATCACTTCTAACATTGCAAAGAGCCAAGCATACATTCATAAACTTAGCAACTAAAATGAAAATGTTTTGTTGAACTGATTTGTCATATATCAGTTCAGAGCAGTTCCGTAGCTTTGGCTAACATAACAACGGTTAGTACAAAAAATTAATATAGGGTACGGAATCCATAATAATTCTAATTATTAATTTCATTTTTTCCTTTCTTTTATATGCCCCTGACTATTGACAAGATCACTACGCTAACTATCTGAAAAAAAATGAAGACATTAGGGCCCTTCTAAATCCTTATTAAGTCTATGGCATGGGTTCTTTTATTCTGATCGCGTAGTAGTCTTCCCGCGCCCTTTGCGCCGATGGCTTCTGTCATCATTGCTTTTTGCACACAGCCGTCTGCACATCATTGTACTGACCACCCCGTACCAACTAATGGTGTGAGTATACCTACGATAACTATACCATATAGAGGACACTCTTTGTCCGAGGCAGTGTTTACGCTTCAAATGAAGAGTAAATATGTAATATAAGCACGCAATAGTTTTTATTCAAGTTTCTCTCTGATCACGAGACTGGCTGATTGTGTACGAATAAAGGTTTAATATTTTTATTATATTCGAAATATGAAATTTCATCAGAAAAGGATTTATAAAAGTTTCTTTTTTTATAATTAGAGGTGAATATAAATTTAAGATGTTACTGAGAACTGAGTCAGTGGTCCACGTGACAACTTCGATTGAAATGAAATCGACATCCGGTTTTTCTTTTCAACTATTTTGATATTGAAGCGATTATCGGAAAACTATTTATACGCATTACAAAAATGTCACCGGATGGAGTCTGTTTGTATATCTTAAGAGTACGTCAAATAAATACTTACCTTACTATATATATTTGAATAAAAATATAACAAGGATTCACCTTTGTCATTAATAGTATATACTACTGGATTTTATTACTTAAATACGGACGTTGCAGAAAAATAAATATACTCATTTATTATCAAATATATTATACAATAGACATATTCTATATTTACTTGGTGTTAGGGCTTTGTGAAAGCCCGTCTGGGTAGGTACCACCCACTCATCAGTTATTCTACCGCCAAATAACAGTACTCAGTATTGTTGTGTTCTGGTTTGAAGGGTGAGTGAGCCTATGTAACTACAGGTACAAAGGACATAATATCTTAGTTCCCAAGGTTGGTGGCTCATTGACGATGTAAGGAATAGTTAATATTTCTTACAGCGTCATTGTCTATGGGTGATGGTGACCACTTACCATCAGGTGGCCCATATGCTCGTCCGCCAACTTATAAAGTAAAGTCCGCCCACTCGTAAAACTTCCGTGAAAACATCATATGGAATCATTCATGTTCGCTTACATCCCATCTCTTCAGGGGAAGCAGTTGACCAGTAAGAACTGCAAGATACTATTATATTGAATGTTAAAATCAACAATAACTTCCACATACAAAGTATTTCTAAGTAGCACGCTACCTCTAATAAATTTCAGTAGAACATATTCAGTATTTCATTCTATAATAATTAGGTTAACACTAAAAAATGACTAAACTTATTCAGATAAAATATTATATATTCAGACTTAACAAAACACCTCTCACACGTAAAGCCAAGAGCAAACGCTAGTTAATAACGTTTGTATTATTACAATTTGAGTGCTATATTGCTAAAACATTGGCGACCTCCGTGGTCGAGTGGTGTTTACGCCGGTTTTCATGGGTACGCAACCACAAGGTCCCGGGTTCGATTCCCGGCCGTCGATGTAGATTATCATTAGTTTTCTATGTTGTCTTGGGTCTGGGTGTTTGTGGTACCGTAGTTACTTCTGATTTTCCATAACACAGCTACTTAAATTGGGATGACAGAGTAATGTATGTGATGTGGTCTCATATCTATTTATTATTATTTATTTCCTTAGTTACAAAGCGTACCTATATACGTCCTACACTTTACAACCACGTAAAGGAACATCAGGCTTACACGTGTGGTATAAACTTTACGATACTCAGCCGTAACTATTTTTTATTGGTTATCGTAACTATAAATTTCATTTTTGATTTAGTTCTTCGAGTTTATATTGTCACGGATATGAAATTTACTGCTAAGGTAATTAACTCATTGAATATGGCTATTAAATGTATTCTAAATTTGTGTCTAAATGCGTGGAAAGAAACGTCGCTGACTTAATACTGACTCAGACCAGCTGAAGGAAGAATGTTATCGCAATCAAGTCCAGATAGCTCCAATGAGTTTCATTATTTCAGTTAAGTTTATGATTCGTTTTCTTGTCATTAAATGGTGAAGGAAAACATATCAGAGATAAGGTATCCGATTATATAGTTAAATTCCGCAGACATTTTTAACTTTGCCGTTTCGTAAATTCAAATCGTTTGTAAAATATACATTCGTAGAAAAAGCATATTATTCGATACAAGATTTTATAGATGATAAAAAAGCGTAGAGTTAATAATACCTGTTGACTTCCAATCAGGATATGTTAATTTTAATAATTGTATTTAACTAACATGACTTTGTATTTTTTAAATGTTAAAAAAGAGTACTAGATAGTTGACTACTGAATTTCTTGCCGGTTCTTCTCGGTAGAATCTACTTTCCGACCCGGTAGTAGCTTCACTTAATTGTAAAATGACGATTCAAAAGTGCTTGTAAAAGCCAACTTGAATAAAGCTTATTTTGATTTTTATTGATTTGATTTGATTAATTAACAACCTTATCGGCCGCATTAAATCATTATAGTTCTATATTAACTTTTAGTACCTTTCTTATATACTAATATGTATATGAAAATATTAACCGTAGATCACGTATGAGTTACACAAGAACGCTAGTGCCTTTGTAGAAAGAAATTGAGTAATTAATAAACGCAACAGAAACTTCTACGTTTCAATTTCTTATTTCAAATCAATAAAACATTGATAACTTTAATTGAAAAAATAAAGAAGCAAAAACATTATTTTTTTTTTTAATTTATAAAGATGTTGATTGATAGCATTCCTTGGTCTGGAGGTTACGTGTAAACACGTCATAAATACCATTGATATAAATTGTCATCGGAATGAAATAGAAACTGTAGAATACGCAGTCCGTAATCCCAGGAGTCTCTAACACAGCTTTCAACATTTGACAGTTGAAATTACGATCACTTCAATACTTTTTACCAATATTATGATAACGAAGCGACGCATGTATCAAAACAGCATAATTAAAGTACTTACCCGTTCCAATACAATCATCGAATTCGAAACAGCTTAACACTATATAATAGAACGTAATTTAACATCGCTAAAATCTGATATCCTTTATTAATATTCCACAAATCAACATACTTCATTCGACCATGAATATACAAATCACTCATCGAAGCGTCATACACACCGCAGGGTAGCTTAACCAAGCTGAATTATAATTAAAACGGCCGATTCCATTTGTCAACGTCATATATAATATAGCAGGGTTAACGGGGATAGCGTGTAAACTATGCTACCTCGGGGACGTGTTTGTTTACCGGCGAAAGGAGTAAAATGAAAAGTAGACACGGGTCCGATAAATAATCGAAGGCTTTCGATATAGCGTCGGGAATTCCTGAACCGAACGAGATTCTTAGGGGAGTCATCTCTCAAACCACCCTCCTTGATACTGAATTATTCTGCAATAACACACTTGTTACGGACATTTCTCGAGGAGTGATACTTTTATGATTTACTCCAACTTTTATTGGCACTTAAAGCGAGTATACGATTTATTTTCTGTTCAATATGAGGTGAGGAGTTTAACAACTTTTTTGGAGACTGGGCGTTTCGGACGAACGACATTTATTTTCGGGGCGTTTCCTCGTAATAACGCTTTTGATAAACGCATGCGGCCGATTCGATCAATTTATCAATTCCATTACATTATAGACCCGTATTCCTTTTATTATTTTAAACCTTTTTATATTATTGCTTCAAGGACATTATGTTTGAATATAAAACCGACGTCTCATTACACGAACTCTTCAAGTCTTTACTGCAATTTAATTTGAATATACGCCGTCGATGTATAAAACGATGCAAAGCTAAACTCTCCGCAGAATTTCTCGCATCGTATGCATACAATCATCAATAGACATACCGGCCGTGCCTAGTAAGTCATCGATACGTCTATTTCACTTTGTTCGTGTTCCGTATACCGTGCCGGAACGTGATGCATATCGTGGAAGGAACGATCGGAAATTATACGAGTCGAACATTAAACTACGGTACAGTGGTTTATTGACGTCACTTCCGCGGCAATAAAATCGACTTGTCTCCGAAATGCATAATTTGTACGACAGTCACGCGCATTACGCTACTAAACGGTGTCTCTGAGAACACATTTCACACTAAACTCTCCGAGGGCTCGCCGATCGTAGATAAAGCATTGTTTTATGCGTTCGAATTAACATCGTCGACTATGTTTATTGCCGAGGCGATTTTAATATCGCTTTATAGAGCACGCACGTCGCCCCCGAGACGAACATTTGCCGTCACACGCCACGGCATATGTCGACAGTTCGCGTCTAGGTCTAAAGAGGGAGATTATTTTTCGAGCGGTGTCCTTTGTATGTGAAACGTTTCTAGCGAAACCATTAATTAGTGAGATATACGACGCACCCGTACCGTTTGACTCTCGATTACATCCAGCCCTTTGATGCTTGATTAATTCCGACACAGAACTGACCTATTAGGCGGCTGTTATCGGCTGCGATCTTATCGATTCAAAGCGCCGCGCACGCCGGTTTGGATAGCATCCTGGGATTCCGTGGATGCCGCTCGGGAAAAACAATGACCGAGGCGTAAGACGGAACGGGGGCAGTGTCACGTAATAGCTGGGGCTTCCGGTGCATTTATCAAAAAATTTATTCGGACATTCCTGGCGCTCCGGCGTCTGTCCCGTCGGGTGTGCCGGCATTTAATTTATCTATCACGCTGAAAATACCGGAGATCGGCGCAACGGTTATTGCCGGATCGAGGCTCGGGCCACGCACTTCCGCTATGTCAATGATTTATGGGTGCTTACGGAATTTTCGACGGTCGACGTGTGTTGTCCAATCCATTGTTGGGGAATCGCGGAATATGGACGAGGAGGATCGCCGGTGAGTTATTGCTGGGGAAGGGAACTTTTGATTTCGTCTTAAGGCTTCCGTCGCTTTGCGAGCGGACAGATTTCAGAACGGATTATCCTTTTTCGAGTCAAAACGTTTATCAATACGATGTTTGATTATATTCCATAGTTTATTGCTTCCTGCTAATCGTGTGAGATAAATACGTAACATAATGGCTAATACTGATTAAGGTTTATTGCTGATTTAAGTCAACATGTGTGACTTTATTTCCTTTATTGTCATATCAGCCTAGATAATAAAGGATCGAACACACTTACGGATCAAAAGGATACAAAACAGAATGCAAGGCGGACTCGGTGTAAGAATACGGCCAAACCTACGCTTTTAAATATTTATTTATTATATAAATGTAATATCTTCAAAATTGTATTATGTTTATATAAATATATATTTTTGATATTCATTTTTTTCCTCAATATATACAATATACAATAGTTTGTGTCCTACTTGTACAGCAATGTATGTATTCACTCATTTTGTGTTGTGATAAATCCTTAAGAAGCAATGCTTCCTATATAATAAATTAAAATTTTATTTTAATCCACCGATTTCTTTGAAATATTAACGTTATCTCACAAATATTACATATTAGTAAAACAATCTGAATAAAAACTACATTGTTAACACATCAATCTAACGGAGGTATTTTATTATCGCTTGTCTTTATTAATAACTACTGTCAACACTGGCTGCCCATCCTGACTTTGTAGGGAAGAAATACGAATTTTATTTAGGTACATCTCGGTGGCAGAGCTATATCAAGATGAAAATATACAAAAATCAGGAACAACAAAAACAAGGTCAATGACATTCACGAATGCTATACATTTAACCTCAGGATACCATAGCTACTCCAATTACAAAACAGTAATTATAAAATAAATCGATAAAATATAGTATTTATAAAATCGACACAAAAAAAGCAAAGAAGCGGCTAATCTTCTAATAAAATTACACACTTCAAAATTACATTTAACGCGTAGAGAATTTCTTCATAATATCTTATTAAGCTAGTTTCGAAAAGATCTAGATATAAATAAACTAGCCAGAATGTAATTCTATCAACATTATTATCTCAGATAAATATGCAGTCAAACTTGATTTTTTTTCTAATATATGCAACTCAGCAATCGTGAGCATCAAACGGAAATCGAACCGCACTCAATCGGCAGGTGCGCGATACTACTTATCTCGACAATGTTGTCACATTGAAAATGTTCAGTGAAATTTATATATAATTTCATATGCAGGTAAAGAATGAAAGTTTAAAGAATGTTACGAACGGTCGTTTGTTATTTAATTTATTTGATGCCAACTAAGACACACCGAGATGGTCCAGTGGTTAGAACGCGTTCCTCATCGATGATCACAGGTTCAAACCTAGGCAAGCTCCACTGAATATTCATGTGCTTAATTTGTGTTTATAACTCATCCCGTGCTCGGTGGTGAAGGAAAACATCGTGAGGAAACCAGCATGTCTAATTTCATCGAAATTCTGCCACATGTGTATTCCACCAACCCGTATTGGACAAGCGTGGCGGAATATGTTCCAAACCTTCTCCTCAAAGGGAGAAGAGGCCTTAGCCCAGAAGGGGGAAATTTACATTCTATTAATGTAATGTATGTAAAAACATCACAAGGTTCATTTAAATTTTCAATTCCAAGTTTTGATGTAAATATTTTTATATAAACTAAGTTACAAAACAACATAACGTATGCCGTACGCATGATTTTTCGATAACATATGATGTCATTAATGCAGAGACATATTATCGATAATTTGTTACAAGCTGGATATAATACTGTTAACCAGCTGTACTAATGTGTTACGAGAAAATACTAATGTAATGATTTTCTTCTAAATCATTACAATCGTCATTATTACATATTGTAAAAAGTCATAATTGTATTAAGGACTTTTTACGCTTACTTTCATGATTCGAGTTATCATAGTAATAAAGATCTCATACTAATAAAGCTGAGGCTACACCGCTAGCGCCGTGGTGAGATTATAATTCCACGATTTAAACCATCCCCAATACATGATGCAATTCTCAATCCACATATTATGTTCATTATCCATATTATTTCCCTTTCGGTCGACTGTGTTTGTCGCTGTATCAGAAAACAATCATAAGATAAGAAAAAAATACACGATGCAATTTTTAGTAACTTCAATTTTTAGTAACAAATTCAATAAAAACAATTACTGGCTATTTATATAATCAATATAAATAGTTCCCTATCGTGCCATTCGACGATTTCCTCGCTTCTTCTTTTCTAAATTCTCGTGAAATGGACGTATCAAATTGACGAATATATTAGGTCATATGATATTAGAAATTACGTTTGTGTAAAGATCATATCCACGTAAGAAATAAGATGATGTGATCGGTTTTTACTAATTTTGCTGATGCTACATCAAATTTGTGTCGTACTATATATACGTATTTTACGAAAAAGACAATTTCCGAAGACATGAATGATATCAAAAAGCGATTCGAAATTCAAAACGTTGTCGCTAATACAGTAGCACGAACGAACACAGTCATTACTTACATTGACAGGACAATTTAAAAAATTCAAAATCGATTCCAATTCGATTCCTAGTACAACAAAGAGCGGCTCAATATTATTTTACCTTCTTAAGGTTAATTTTAATCGATTCCCGAGTGCATATTGCAGCTGGTAAATACCGCCGTTCCCCCACTCGGAGCGTGAAATAATGACACATATTTGGAATTGCTACTCGAATATGATCTGGATGAGAATTCTTGGTATATGTGTAGCGCAGACATTAGACAAATATTTCGTGAAAAATGATCATAATTTCTAAATGAATTACATAAAATATTTGACAAATAAAATATATGATTCGCATATTCTAGGTATCTATCATTATCTACCATTACGAAGATTGCAATTGTTCTAAATAATTTATTTATTATAATTACTGAAAAGCTGCCGCTGGCCGCTAATAGTACAAGACCGAGAAAAATTGACTTCTTTAGAGGCCTTTACATGAGGAGGGGTTCTTGCTAAAAATATTATAAATTGTAAAAAGTAGTATATATTAACTTTCTTTTTATTAATAGTCATAATCTTTTTTTTCGAAATTTTACTTAAAGTAGCATTGTGCAAGAAATAAAAGGCTTTGTATTTTATTTAATTTTTTTTATAATTAATGAAAAACATTTTATAAGCATATGTCCTGATAACTTTGCCATCATATCAAATCGTAATTCTATATTTAAATTTAAAACGTTAATTTTTAAATATGACAATGTATTGGCTTGCATAGTCTTGCGACAAAAATATTTTGATGTAACACACAATACATCGTTGTCGTCAAACTATGGACCCTTCATCTAAATTCTTAATTCTCACGCACTCAAGCTGTCATCGTAACAATGACTCTGTCAACGTACAATAAGTTATACGAAGCGTTCATTAAGAGCTCCATTTACGAGTAACAAGTGTATATAATTACTGGGTCACTATAAAAAAACTACTAAACTACATAATGATTTCGTTCGCAGGTGCTGTTGTATGTCGGTCAGTGAGGTATTTGCATTTTAATAAAGATTCATTAAATATATGAAATAAATTTACGCTTTAAATTTTTTTTTCTATTTTCAATTGTAGTTTAGCAAATGTTTTGCTAACGGTACAAATATGAACCCAACCTTTCAAATCATGTTACGATTTTTTTCCAAAATTTTTGGTCGTTTTTTGTTATTCCATTTTCAAATTATCTATTTGAATTAATATCGATGACATTATTCTTTGCTTATAATTAAATTGCTTAAAACCTCAATATATTTATATTTCTTACTAGCAATACATTGATATCCTGAATACAAACAAGTTATAGCTTAAATGTCAAATAAACACAGCCTTATTCTGCAATTTTTCAAAAAATAACTCAATAGTACTAAGTCCATATACTTGGCGGTAGAATGATGCAAAGTGGTATTGCAAAGAGTCTACACCACGCTTCTCCAGAAAATAAAACAATTTTTTTAGCAGCGTAATCATGCTTTGTAAAATAAATAATAATTCTTAAAGTATTGTCATTAAAATTTGAAGGCGATTAAAAGAGGTTAGTTACTTTGAAATAGTTCTAATTTCTTATATAATTAAGGGTTTGAGGATTGAGTTCTCAATAACTTTTTAAATATAGAACACGTTCGAATTTAAGGGATTGGATGTAGTATCAAACATCTATTACCAGTGTCAGAAACAATTCATCATTATTCTATACGAAATCTTGAGCGAACTGTAACTCATAAAACTTAAAATTCAAATAATATTTCACAAAGATATGTAGCAAGTTGTATTTAAAATCAAAAATCCATGTTAATTCCCAAGCACAGGTGGTTCAGACCATGGCCTAGGTACAGAATTACACATCGTGCAGATCAGCAATAAAAAGCCTCGAACCGAACCCATCCTCTGCCAATTAAACGTTCACAAACATTCTGTAAGCCAAGATTATCGTATCGTAACAAGAATCAAGAACCAGCCTCCTTCTCGCACCGAATAAATTAAATAAAAACCATTTATAAAATAAATTAGACATTGTCACCGACGCCTGCATTTCATCTCATTAACTTCTGAGTTTTCAATGTGGTTTTTTTTTAAAAAAAAAATCACCGGGTCATCAAACTTATATAAACCTTGTTAATTTTAACGTTCAACTATTAAATTTATTTTTATGTTTGTATTTCAACGGAATGTGTTAATTAAATTGGGCCGATAAATTAATTAGGAGTCATGAAATCACTATATATTTTGGTTATTATTGTAAGAAAGGGGATTAACTCCAATGATTATAATGCGCACCTTTCTTATCAGTACCTACAACACCATAACACTTGCTCACACTAACTGCTGATGATGATGATGGGTTATTTCAGTCATGGCATCCATTTGCATTGGTAAGTGTCCATATACCAAGGTATGTGCGTAAATTGGTGCTGTATCTGCTGGCTGTTATAAGTAGTTGGGTTTAAAATTAGATGTGAGCGGAGAGTGTACTATAGTGATGAGCAGGACTGATATACATTACAACCTATACATTTGACAATTATAAAATCAATGATCTTTAATATTACCCCTTGCGCCCAGTGATATTTATGGGCACCAAAGATAAAGACATCCATATATAGTTGATATTGATACAATTGTATAACCCAATAGTATATTACCCAGCTGATATATTCTTACTTTAAAGCATTTTTTTGGTCATATGTAATTATTGAATATAATAAATGAGATTATATTTCTGTGTGTGTGGTTTGGCCGTGGAATGCTCTTCCACGGAAAGAATGGAAGAAAGAAAGAAATGGTTGAAACTTTGTATGAAGCAAAAGTTACTCCAAGAAAGTAGACCTTTTCATGCCAAACACCAACGGACTCTAAAATACGATCAAAGCAACAGTTTCCAATAAAAATAATCCAGATACAATATCTACTGACAATGTCATAAAATCGAATTCGTTAGCTTAAAACACACTCATTTAGATCTTTATCAGAATATAAATTTTTATTAGCAATTTTTAAGAAGATTTTTATAACCGAAATAAAACTGTTTTAATAATCGTGTAAATAAAAAAATATAAACAGCAGCCTCAAATTTTCAAATACAACAATAAAAAAAGATAAAAGATCTTTTCGAATCTGGTAAGGTACCATCAGTTCGACATATATTTTACCACAAAATATTTGTTGTAAAGTGTTGCCAGTGTAAAATTTATTTTAAATACAAGAGATAAAACATATTAGATAATGCAAATTCTGACAGTTTAAAAAAATCCTATAATATCAGTGTCAAGGAACTCAGTCTTAAATGACAAAAAAATATTATGAATTTGATTAAAAATTATTATCTTTATTGTTGTCTGTCATCTATGCAGTTTAGATCATATACTTTGTATATTGAGAGATCTGTAGATTGAGCTGAGATGGCCCAGTGGTTAGAACGCGTGCATCTTAACCGATGATTTCGGGCTCATACTCAGGCAAGCACCCCTCTATATATATGGCCTTAATTTGTGTGTTATAATTCATCTCGTGCTCGGTGGTGAAGAAGAAACATCGTGAGGAAACCTGCATGTGTCTAATTTCATCGAAATTCTGCCACATATGCATTCCACCAACCCGCATTGGAACAGCGTATTGTAATATGTTCCAAACCGTCTCCTTAATGGGAGAGGAGGCCTTAGCCCGGCAGTGGGAAATTTACCAGGCTGTTGCTTTACTTTTTTATTACTACTTTGTATATTCAGTTAATTTTATTACGTAACAAAACTTTTTTAACAAAACAAACACAGATCGTAATATCATGGCAATAATATCGTTTAAAACATTTTTCGTATTTCATAATCATATAAGCAATTTTTACAGTATAGTATTAATAAAGCTAGATAGCTTAGCTAGCTATTTTCGAAGCCACTGATTGATTCTACCGAGAAGAGAAGATTCTACCTGAAACTCAGAAGTGAATCTTAGTTATTTTAGGCAAGCATTAGAAAATGATTTATTTGTATTGGTTTTTAATAACATAATTATATAGGTATGCGTTTTGTTTTAAGGTATCCAGGTCAAATGGTTAGTTGTCAGCTTTGACATGTGACATTGGAACATACTGTATCTGTAAGGAGTATTAATCACTTTTTAAAATCAAAGCCCAATCAAATGATTTATTTCTAACATGTCATGTCCACCGTGCCTGCAACAACCATCCTTTATTAAAATATTTAATTTAAAGTAAACTTGCTATCCAATCCACGGAAAAGACCACTTTTATATTTTTTATTTTATGGAATAGGTTGGCGAACAAGCATATGGGCCACCTGATGGTAAATGGTCACCATCACTCATAGAGAATGACGCTGTAAGAAATATTAACTATTCCTTACATCGTCAATGCGCCACCAAACTTGGGAACTAAGATGCTATGTCCCTTGTGTCTGTAGTTACACTGGCTCACTCATCCTTCAAATCGGAACACAACAATAATGAGCACTGTTGTTTAGCGGTAGAATATCTGATGAGTGGGTGGTACCTACCCAGGCGGGCTTGCACAAACTCTACCACCAAGAAACATATCTACCAATAAAAAAAAATATTTTAATCATATTAAATATGTCATATAGAACGTTATATATGTTATAAAAAATCATTTGGTTGATTCAGATTGTTTGAAAAATAACTCAAATAAGGTTTGTTATAAGACATTGTACGTTTTTTGATTTTTAAATTAAAAAAAAAATTACTAATATTTCGAATATTATTGCTTCATACAATCATAAAGTATGGGACGATTAATTCTAAACTCGTTCGCCGATTGCCAACGTATGATATGAACAAACATAAGCATTCTTGTGTTATACTTCCAGCAAAACGTGAAAAAAATATTGACAGTATCTTAACAAATAAGGATTTGACACGCAATACGGTTCTAAATGAAACAGATTTTTAACCGGCTAATTAAATGGCCCATATTCAATTTCACCTCATTAACACGATGCGATTTGTAACATAAGGCTGCGACTACACTAAAGGCATGCTAAGGTTATCGTATTCACATATATTGTTAAAAGAGGCAAGGTGCTATGTCAATTTTGGTGACCTGAATAATTTAAAATAATTTTCAAATAGACAGTTGAACTTTTTTAATGAAAGCGCGTCTTCTGAACGCTGGGTGGGAGGGAATGCTAATTAATCATTTTGCGAAAGATTCCTCATGAAATGTTTATCGAATCTATCTCATTTTAATATGTTCTCCTTGTCCAACACAAGGAGAAAAATGTATCATAAATTTTTTTGTTTATAATTCATTTAGTTCGAGCCTCGCCTGAGACTGTCTGATGAAGTATAGGTACGCGGTACTTCTTTCTACATACCTAATATTGTCAATGTGACGAATTGAAAATCAGAAATAGTTTTAAACGTCACTTTTTTATTGTCTAGAAGTTGGTTATTAAATATATTTTTTACTTTGGGAAATATTTTCATTTAATCATGATATATACAAATAGATTTTTTATTAATTAAAATCACTCGATGTAAGCTAGTATTGAAGTAGAGTGGTGGAATTAGCACCAAACCTTCTTAAGAGGAAAGGACTTTGGCCAACAGTGTGTTTTTGGCGCCTGTAACTTTGCTTTTACTTTTATTTAATTTGTAAACAAAGTTATGTGTGTGAGTGTGCAGGTGGGAATGAGTGTGTGAGTGTAGTATGATTATTAATATACAAATAAAATCTTTCGTAATTATCATTATTTATTTCCTGAGAAAAATAACTGCTGATTTGAGCTTCTTATATCCAAAGGTGTTGTACATTTGAAATTGACTGTCGATTTATTTTTGACCATTAAGCATACACGCAATTATATCACGTAATCGAATAAATTATCAAAATAATCGTTCCACTATGAATGATTATAAGCCCTATTAAATTTTGTAACAGTAGTGACAAATCTTCTGAAATCATTTTTTGCATAATCCATTTTATTTTATGAACGTTTTAATTCAATTCGCCTCTTATTTATCATTATTTTTTAACAATATAGGCAGTTAGATGGGCAAATTAACCATCTGATGTTTAGTAATCACAACCTATAGACTTCAATAAATATTATTACTTATTAATATTACGCCACCAAAAGTGGGATCTGAGATATTATGTCTTTTACACCATTTACTGACTATTGTACGGTTTGTACACATCGAACCGGAATACACTAATACTGATTAGGCTTATTATGGTATAAATCACGAAATATATAATTAAAAAAAAAAACAATAAATTCGGTGATCAATACGGATACTAAAATCGAAACTATGACTAACAAACTTTGCCCCTGTTTTGACGCTCCGAGGATGCGTTGTACAATGAAGTTACAAATACGACGTTGTCACGCGACGGCTAATCAGCGATCGCAATGTACTCCGCTTCTCTGAGCTTATTTATGCGTCTCAGTTATCGAACGACAAGTTTTTATTAAGAGTCCGCGCTTGTTATAATTCATACGTTCAGTCGCCGCCTAAATTATATCGCTCGCGTCGATAATGTCGAATATCGGCTGTTGTGAACGACAAACTTTTTGAAATTTAAATTAAGGAAAGTAACCGGTATGAACTAGTAATGTTCCTCGAATTTTCTCGATTGCCAAGAGGAAGGTTAGTATTTTAACATTATGATATCTTTTAACTCTAAATGTTTTATTAATAATGTGAGCACCGAACATTTGAGGTTATACACATTTGGTTTATATCGACGTGGTCTATTTTAAATAATTATCTATAATTTTTATCAGATCTTTTCCAATACTGTCATTGTAACCCAATGGTTCTTTTTAAAAATGGAATTCTAACCAAGCTTTGTAAGTATATTATAATTGACATTTTAATTTAAAATCTAGCTGTGGTAATGTTTTACATTGTTTTTTTTTTTTTAATTTATCTTTTAATATTTAATTGAAATTATACATTATTTAATACTTACTGCTCTAACAATCTTGGTTACACATCTTTAGATATTGTATCGGTACATAATTAAAAACGTTTGTTTTTAATTGGTAAATATCAAAAGAAATTAATAGCGTTATTCAATAAGAGACCATATAAATAACAGTCATGAAGAAACCGTGCTCTATTTAAGTACATTGTAATATGCCAATGTCGATCCAGCGCCTTTAAACGTCAAAACAAAAAATAACGTCTTAATTATGATAGCGGACGGTCTATCAGCTATTAAGTGTATGAGTTTAATTCGGTCCGAGAGGATAAACAAACTCGTATTATTTATAATGAAACGTATGGTAGCATCGTGTGGCATTCTCCGCATCACGTGAACTAAATGCATGGTTACACGTTCCTCCCACTACGAGCCCCACTCGCTACTATTGGCTCTCTGAGATCAGACGCCGCCTCCACTCCTGCACACATTTTACCTCAAAACAACTCCATCGACTCAATAAACAAGACTTGAAGCCCATTGTCTCAGCACCATTATGCCGACATCGATGTAGCGCGCACCCGTCATAGATTAGTATTAGAGTGAAAAAAACAGCCGGCTCGACTCATTACCGAGCGCTTATAATCCAGTTGCGACGCAACTCGAAGGCCCCGTGTACTTTTGTCGACGTTTCCTCTCTAATATAGTAGTAGCATTTATTATTAGTTGATGAGGACGGTCGGCAACTCGGTACGCGATTGACAAGGTCCGAAGAACGAGGGTCCGGTTCCGCGAGGCTCTAGCGGCGAGGCGCCGGCTCCCGGCGTCGGGAAGGTGTGATCGTGCGAGGGGGTGCCGCGGGGCGACGGGGAGGGAAGGAACACAGTTCCTCGCTAACGCCCGCGCTCCCCGACAAAAAGTCGAAGATGGAACGAAGCAACAACCGCAGCTCGCCTCCACGCGGATAAAATCGACATAGAATTAAAGAGAAATACAAAAATCACTCATTGTTCTCATAAAATGAATGTGCCGGGAGTTGAATGTGAGGCTTTTTGTGAAAATATTCTCATACTTTTAAATGGGATCTCGTGTGGCGCCTTCTAATGGGTCGTTCTTTTTGCATCGGCGCGGACGCCGGGCAGCGCTAGTCGCTGTGCCTGTGTCACCTTTTTATTTCGCTGTTTTCGATGTAAATTAAACAGTTTAGGCGGCATTGTTTTCAGAGACGAACGATCGGAAAGGAAATATTTCATTATCGTCTTTTTTACTTTTATCTTTCACTAATACCTCGACTGCGGACTTTTTAAATACTCTTATTAGCAAACACTTTATACTATTATGACTAATGCTCGTTATATAACAGTGCATTCTAACAGCCTTAAACACTTTTATGGCTTAACACAGGAGCCTCTGTAACTATTAATCTGCTTACTTCTCGCAACACTCTGTATAAGCCAATTTTCTTTTAACCCTATCCTTTATTTGTATCGCTTACGTACTTAAAACGATCTCTTAATAATATTAAGATAAATAGAGGAAAACAAAATGATTAGAAAACAGTTCCGCATTTATATTGAGGATAATAATAATTAGCCTCAGATACTACTTACTTATGAAATGTGTAATTATTATTCTATTTTATAAGTATTATTACCGATTTGGATATCCAAATAATATGTTTGTGATACCTCCATTATTTACTCGTACAGTTGCCTAGTAGATCGTTTTTAAAATTTGATTACTACTAAAAAATAACAACCACTTAATAATAATAATTATATTAGTAATACGTTAACATTGCTTTTTTTTTAATTTCTTATTTTTACATGATAATTTGACTCCAACTAAGAGTATAAACATTATTTTGTTTGTAAGATTTTGTTGTATATCGAATTTGATACTTTGCATATAGTGGCTTCACAAATAAATAGTCCTATATGTTTTAGTATTTATACATGTATTTATATGTGTGTGCATACAATTATCCTTCTTTCTTTTTATGTCAATCTCGTGAAAACTACTGATTGTATCGGTATGAGATAAATCGAAACGAAATCGTCAGTAGACAGGAATTTATTTTATTTAATCCTTCTCACCTTATTTATATATTTACCAAAGCGAGTAACAACTAGTTACTTGATATAAAATAAGATAATTATAACTTAGAATAATTAACACAAAAATATCTAAAACGAAATAAATCCAGAACGCAAGACAAAATGCATAACGGGACGAAAAATATTAAATAAAAAATACTTTGGTTTTTGAATTATCTATAAAAAATACTTAGTAATAATAATTTTACGCTGACCAACATTTTAACCAACATTTTAAAAAATAACCTATGAAGAAAACTTTTTAAAAATATAAAGGAGAGAAAATTCGAATTAATGCTACTATAAATAAATTTCCGTCACGGCACTGTAAGAAATAATAACCAATAAGCAAATAGTCAAAGCAGGACCAACCTTGGTAACTAAGGTTTTTGTATTTGTGCTTACTTGAAATCACAACCAACGTGCTTGCTTAAAACCCTATCACTAATTTATGTTAGTAATAGTGATATAAATACAAATATTATATAGATATCGAATGAAGTCAAAATAGATTGACTCATCTTCAAATAAATCGCCAGCGATTCGCGCGGCTGATAATTTCTCCAATTGTTAATTTACACGTGGACGTTATTTGTAAAAACTTATGAAAATCGTAAGCGATAGCACAAGCTATTCTATAAAAATTTTCACTTGGACTTAATATACGATCCATACATATACCATGTATGGTTATAAATTGTAAACGTTTAAAATAATATTAAGCTGTATTTACTAAGCAATTTGAAATACATTTTCGTTTTTGTCTTGTTATCTTTATTTTTATAAATTAACCTAACTAGTGTTATCTCCTTACTATGTGTGTATACGCATTGTATCATATTATAGTCTAGCTTTATTTTTGTGTAAATATTTTATTATTTTATTATTATTTAATGTAGATAGATTTTACCAAATATTACAAATATATAATACCTACAAATTATTTTTTTATCAATATTAACGCTTTGTAGATGAATTAATAGATACTTATCAGTACACGTAGAACTTCGCGTTCAGTTAACAGATTTTTTAAAATTACGAAACCTATGTCGGCTTCTGTTTAGATTTAATTTTATTATTAACTGACGATGTATTTTCGCACGATTTACTTTTCTTTTTCCGATATAGCACTAGCGCCACTCTCTACTCAGCCAGTAACTTTTATCCGCTCTCAAAAATTAATTATTTGTTAAATCTTAATAATTTAGTAAATGTCACTGTCAATAATCCTCTTTATTTTTCTTCGACATAACTTCACTTCAAAATAACACTACAACCGATATTTTATGTGAAACTATCGTCCCATAATGACTGGAACAAAAATTGGTTTACTTAATATATAAAGATCTAAAACGATGTAAATGACAACAATGACAATATAAATTACAATTATTAAAAAAAATAATGCTGGAAAATAAATTCTAAATAACTTTGACTTAAAACAACTAAAAAAAAAAAAAATTCACAAAATTACCGAAATATATTCTGACGGACCGGTGAGACAAAAATTGAAACAAATCGAATCTAAGCAACGGAAATAACATTTTCATTCATTCATTCATTCATTATTTATTATTAAGACGAACATTTAAATCAAAATATAAATGGAAGGTAGATAAAATTGTTACTTTTTTAAATGAGATACTAATTGATAGACATGGCTAAGATAACTATGAATTTTTATTATTGTCTAAGAAATGATTTATTATCTTTACGGAGTCAATCAGACACATTCTGTATTCAATTTAACAAGTACCTCTGCACTTAAAACCCGTAACTATACACTTATTTCGAGCCTTGACGGTCCAGTTCAGCATTCTTGATGGAAAGGAAATATCACAACATTTTTAACGTTAACGTGCTTAACGTATATATAATTGAATCTGCATTACAATACTACATAGGTATTTTAAAATGAAGACCCAGAGTCCTGGACTAGAGCCAGACAATTCACTCCAACCAATGATACAAAAAGAAACAATACGAAAGCAACAAGCTTACTCATGGCTCTTTGTCAGCCTGATCAACAACAGCCTGTAAATTTCCCTCTACTTGGCTAAGACCTTCATTTGAGGAGAATATTTGGAACATATCCCACCACGCTATTCCAATGCGGGTTGGTGGAATACACATGTGTTGAAATTTCTATGAAATTAGACATATGCAGGTTTCCTCGCGATGTTTCCTTCACCAGGCAAGACTAAATATTCATGCATATGAATATTTAGTCTTGCCTGATCATCTTGATAGTAGAGCTAAAATCCAATCACACACTCAGTGGGTCTTCTATGACGAGGGGAGAGGCTCCACTTTGCACCATAAAATCTCACTGATTGCATCTAGTAATTAATTGTTTCCTCAAAGAAAACAGCAAATCAAATTGTATTGTTGTCGTCCTTTAAGAGGTCGTGATCAGAAACAACGGCTTTACATTCTTTTCGAGGCATGGGAGCATACACCCTTCCAGATTTAGAGGTGTTATTGAGATTTACTTACAGCCTGATCTAGGCCGTTTGAATCAAGATCCGCAACACAGCCCATAGGCAATAAAAGCAATAAAATTACAAAAAAATAGCAACGATACAACTTTTCAAGGAACAAGGAAAATGGAATATAGTAATGATTCATTATTTAGTGATTAGCAACAAAAGAACAAACAATACGTACATTTATGTAATTGCATAAAGATGATAATATATTTTTTATAAAAAAAAATTGAATATTTTAATAATACAATATGCATATTATATTCAAATGTTACAGTCTCGTTTGTTACACCTAGTACCGACGTTATTGGTTGTAAGAAATCCGTTGTAACAAGCAAAATGGAATTTGAACAACAGTTCAGTGCTTCGGTAAGGAAACTAGTTTAGTTACAAGGGACGTAATGCCTTACATATATTGAGAGTTTAATTGTCTATGTTGTAGAGTAGAGACCGCGTATCGGCAAACGTAGTGAAGGACGTCCTCAGGCACGGTGGAGTGATGATTTGCGCAAGAGCTGTCAGGAGCTGGAAACGAGAAGCCGAAGGAAGATGACAGTGTCGTGGAATTGTAGAGGCCAATATCCAGCAGTGAACGTATGACCTGCTGAAGACTGTCTATGGGTTGTGGACTTCCAATCTGGTGTATCATTTGTCAGTCTGATTATCTATTCATAAATAAATTAAAAACTCCGACGAGATATTATTCGAAATTCGAAAATAGTTCTATAAGTTATAGAACTATTGAAAAAAACTTATAGTTGTAAGTTCGTATTCCGTAAAAACTCAACGGTTACATATGATTTAAAAAAAAGTTGCCTCCTCATATACGTCATTCTTAACATTTCAATATCAAATCAAAATTGAATTTCATGATATGAGTATATTATGTAAAAGTATATTTTTTTATTTATTTGATCAACACAGTTTATAATTAGGTACAATGTGGTGTACGATAGCCGAGAAGTAACGTAGAAGCTGGGTATCATGGTATGGGTATGTTTTGCGGAGGAGTCAGAAAGGTCTTGAGTATAAACCTGGATGGATATAGAGGAAAGGGAAGACTAATAAAACGACAGACGGATTGCGTGAAACCTGATATGGCTGGAAAGGTGTTACTTGTGAGATGACGTCAGAAATAGAAATATTGAAGATCCAACGTGCTGCGCTGATGAAGGATGATGATAGATATTCGAAACTAAGAAATATTAACTAATTTACACGACCAACTCTTCGGCATCTTTGTAATCTAAGATGTTACATCCATTTATAAACTGTAACTCCTATAAGTAAGGCTCACAACAATCTATAACCCGACACAAAGTGATAATTTGACTCAATTTTAAGTGTGACGAGAAATGCAAGGCCTTACTAACATTTATTTGTGAATGTAGGGAATTGTGTTGTGAATAAACTCTACCAAAAATACTAATAATATTTTACCTTGACAAATATATGTATATATAAATGTTGCTAGAACTCAAAAATGACAGCTCCTGTTTAAATAATAGTAACAAAAACATAATTAAAGTTTATTTTTATATTTCATATTGTAGTTAATAACGATGGATGGACTGTGTGAAAGACGATATGGTTAGAAAGAATGTTACTTGTGAGATGTCGTCTGACAGAGAAGTATGGAAGGAGAAGACATGCTGCGCCGACCCCAAATAAAAATGGGAAAAGGGCAGGAGGATGATGATGAGTTAATAAGAAATATGAAAATAGACACCTTTATTGTGTGTATATTATGTAGAAATGGGGAAATTAATAAGGTTTTTTTTTATTCAGTTCACAACTTATTGTCAACTAATTTAAAAACTATTGTTATTATTTTCTTAATAGAATAAAGTGTTTAAGTTGTATATGTATTTTAATAAGGTAAATAATTGTGTATTATTTTATTATTAATCAATATATTATAAATGCGAATGTAACTCTGTTTCTTTGTTGGTGTTCCATTCTGCTACTCTTTACGGCCAAACCACTCAACCTCTAACTCCATGGAAGGTCAGACCTAACTCTTGAAGGCCGCTCCATCCATCTATAGGGGTAAAGGGATCGAAGCCGCTGGCGACTACAAGTATTACACAAATATTATATTAAGAATAAGAGATACAAGCAAGAATATAATATTTCATACATATCATTTTCTATCTATTTTTTCATAAATAAAAAAATAACTTGATGTTATATTGGTTTTCTAGGTGTACTTTCTAGTACATCAAATCACAATTTACTTGAAATAAGTAGGCTTGTTTAAGTATTTTTGAATCACAATATTAAAGGAGTGAATAAGAAATTTACGCTATTTTTTATTTATTTGGAAGGAAGCAAAATTGAACAAGGAAGGCGTTTTTTGCTTTTTTTACTTGTCGACCACCTTCCAAATTCCAATTCACAGCCACAACTTATATATAAATATGATTTAATGATAATTAATTATAAAGTTTTATGCAGTTTGGTGTTCGGTACACGAGTCAGATTTTTGTCCAAAACGTACATAGTGTCTCACGATGTTCATTCGTTACTCGGATTTTCTTACCACTAGTCGTAAGACTACCAAATATTATTAAAATGATATCATTTAGACATAATACGTTACAGTTTTTCATAGAACAAATATTATATTTAAAAAGTTTGACATCTAATAATATAATAAAAATGTTATATTAGAAAGTTATTCCCATTTTCAAAAATAAAATGAATATTAGATAAAGAGCCAAGCGAAGCCGAGAGGCGCGACCTGTTGTAGTGATGTCTCCATTTTAAATAGATCCGAGTATTCCCCATGCATGAGCGTTCATTTGTTTGTCGAGTTCAGTGTATATAAATAATAAAACCACAGGCGGAGTCGTGATGTCCCGTTCTCGGTAATGGAGCCCTGACGCTAAGTTTGTACTGAGACCTAATCAAGATCGCTCTCTCTTTTTATTGGTCAAAGTACATCTCATTTATTGTCATTCCCAGCTTTCGTGAACACTCTACGCTACGCTGGTAAGGTTTCTAAGTTTCAGTCCATTTGTGTTTATGTGTGAGTTTGCATGTGAAATTGTAAATGAGTATGTGTTGCGCTTGTATTAGTGAGCCTCGTAAACACACACTACGATATTTATACTTGTGCCTTGTCTTTTTAATTGATTTATATTTATTCTCAATAACATGTGCATATATTACACGCGGTCCAATAATTTGCGATAATAATCACATTTCATAGGTACAAGGTTAACGATAGAGACAAATGTATTCGTTTAGAACGTTATTCTTAAAATAAATAATAATAAACACGATATAAAAGTTCAAGCAATGCGGCAGCCACACATGCAAAATCAAAATTTACAACCGTAAGAATATCACGCACTTGTGATCGTATCAATACGCAAAGTTGTCAATATTTAAAACTATGTCCAATATTTCAAAGTTCGCTTATAATATGTGACTTATGTTTATAGTAACTACGTGAAAAGTAAGTAGAGTTTTGTAAAGGTATATGTCCCACTGCAGGGCTAAGGTATCCCCTCCATTTGAGGAGATGGTTTGCAGGTAATTCCTCAGTTCTTTAATGTTTTTTGAGATGAGGCTAGATTGAATCCAATAGGCTTTTTTACTCATAATTTCTGTCGACCAACATCTAAAGTCCTATGGAAGAAGTGGACAACGACAATTAATATATAAATTAAATGACAAGAAAAATAAATATAAAGTATAACTATATTTTCATATGTATCGTACATTTAAAACACAAAAGTATGTGACAACCTGCTTCAATGTTCTTAAATACACGCGTGGTAGAATTTCAAAAACTCATTAGGGTGGATCCTACTGAGTTATCATGAGCGTTTGAAATTTCAATCATTGTTTAAAATACAGGCATTCTAATAACTGGACTATACCAAAAATAACCCAAATGCACGCATTTTCTAGTTGAAATTGAAAATTATTATTGAGCCTGAATATAGACAACAATTTCATAGCTCGTCTATTCAGTTTTTCTAGAAGGTTGTATGCGCCATTTCATGTATAATGTAAATCTATAGAATGAAATAATCGAGCTGAGATAGTCCAGTGTATATGCGACCTTAACAGAGGATCCCTGGTTCTATTATAGGTTCTTAGTTTTCACGTTTCATGGTTAATCCTTCACAATTATTAATCCGATCTCATTAGTATTCAATACATACATATTAAATCATGGTTAAGAGAACAGTAGTCTATTCGATCAGTGACACATATAAGAACTGCTAAATAAATCCTTTTTGCTCATCAATGAAGTCATGAAGCCATTAATAATTTCAACAGTATCATATCTAAAAGCATGAAGTACGTTCATTCATTTGAAAAAGTTAATTATCATTCAAGAACGACATACGATTTTCGAAACAATCGTCTGCGTACGTCCTAATGCATATCACTGAACCCGTGCACTCAGCGTCGTACAAACTGTCGATTAAGATTAACCCCATCAATTTTAGATAAGGCCTGCTTATACCGTACCCTGTGTGGTCAGAGATACCTACACTTTGTATCTATGAATGAACCAGTTACTATAAATGGTAATTTAAGCGTTCGATTGGATGGAATCGGGATACTATTTTTTTTTTATTTTAATATTATTTGTTTAAGAACGCTTACGTTCAAGTTTATTTTGTATTCGTACATTTTGCACATTTAAATTTAATTTGATATGGTTATAAACACGTTATTGTATCTTGTGACTGTTTAAAATAGTCTCATTAATTTTCTTATCGTTTCTTTTGAGTAGGTTATACGTTTCGATACGGTTACGATAGTTCAACATTACAACAACAATACAACACCAGCCTGTAAATTCTCACTGCTGGGATAAAGGCATACTCTCCCTTTGAGGAGAAGGTTTGAAACATATTCCACCACGCTGTTCCAATGCGGGTTGGTTCAACATTACTTTGTACTATCTGTGCCTGCGACATAATACGCGTTTGAATATAACAAAAACGTTATTTTTTGGTTTTTATGTTTTAGTATAATATATTAATTATGTATTAGGCGGCTTTTGTGATATTAAGTCGTTGGTATGACGCGACGGTGGAGTGATGGCATGCGCCAGTGACAGTTTTTTGATTATTATTTTATAACAAAAAATATTGAAATAAATGTAACCTAAGTTACTGCTTATGATATCAGCTTTATATCAGTGAAATTTCCGTCAAAATCGGTCAACCGGAACAAACATACAGACAGTTAAAAATTGTACAAAATATTGCTTTGGTACTTAAATAGTTATCAATGTTTATGTTTTCAACTATTAACAGATGTCCTTAAATTTATTTTTCTTTAAATTTCAATTTAATTTAATACTTATGTAATCTGTCACATGCAATAATGTACTGATTTAAATTTTATTCAATGCTTTTATATATTGTTACTTGTTCGTAATTCTGAATAAATAAATTAATATGTTATATTTATACATATACATGTTAGATGTTATTACCCATTCTTTAATTTCGTATATAGTTAAAAATAGTCGTATAAACAAAAAAAAAATACTAAGAACTAATGTTTGATTTCTGCGACAACGTCTGTCAGAGAGGCTTGAAGCGTTACTTCCATTTTGTAGAACGTAGGAATTGTTCATCTGAAAATAGCTGTGAATGTTTGACTGTCACTTAAGATTGACTCAATTCCCCATAATAAACGTGCTTAATATATTCAAAAAGTCTATGTATATTTATGATTCACTCTTTGTAAAATATAAATTCTTGTATCTCTTAGTTTTTAGGAACATAAGAATAACGTAGAACTAAACGGGCTTAAGTGACAAAATAAAACGAGTTGACTCTAGTTTGTCAAAAATGTTTTATTTTTCAGGAGAGGTTACCTTAGTTTAAGGATTGAGATTAAGCCTGCACATTTAGCTTCAATTGTGTACAACGTGGAATAATCTCCAAGTCGTCTCCTACAGGAGAAGAGAAATTTACATGGATATTCCTCGCCCACGGAGGAATTAAAGACCTGTAACTTATTCTTTATATTCTGAAATGTTGCCATACTAATAATACTACTCTCATGCTTCTAATATTATTAAACAGTTACATGTCTTTTTTTCCTTTAAGAATTCTCAAATACATCAAAGATAAGCAAATATGTACTTTAAAATAATCAACCCATGCGATGTGTTCTATACCAGCACCCTTCCGCTGACAATTTCAATCCATAGTGTTCGCTTCGCGTGATCAGAAAAAGTTAGTAGGACTCAACTTCGACTTGTTACCCTAATTTCATTTTAACGTTTTTCGTTTTCTTTCATTTTGCATTCGTTACAGTGATTTATAACGTACCTTTCGAGCCCCGCTTTGTACCGCAACGTGTCTTTGACTATTTTTTGTAACGGTTAGTAATAAAATTGAAAGGTTATTACCCCTGATATTACTGAAGTTTGAATGTCTTTTTGTCCGTGGTATTTCAGCCGCTTATCAGATATATTCAAGATTTAGACATTTGTATATGATTTAATATCAATAAAAATACTTGATTAATTAACGAACGACTATCTATTTACTTTTTTGTTTATTATTATTATTACAAAACTTTTAATGCGCAAGATAAAAGAGATCGACAATATTCGAGTTGATTTTTATGAAAAACAATACATATATAAAAATATAATATATAATTGATGTATTTATGAAGTTTAGAAGGTTGAAAAAAGAGTAACTGTAGAATCCTATTCAGATTGTTTTCGAGATAATCTACGGTCTGAACTGATATTGTTCATTCATGATTCTTTGCTTGGAAAAGTTTTCGTTTGCTAACGGATTTATTAATTTATTTTTGATTTCAGTTGTTTTATCATTATCGCAAGTATAAAATTTTATATAAACTTATAATGTTAAGTGTGCAATATACTGGTTTTAATGTGTCGTTAAAACGTCAACAATTAATTGAAAATGGTTACTGAAATAATGATTTTAAATAAAAATAGATAAGATTCAGCAATTATGTTAAAAGAATGTTAAATCGGTCTTTAACTATAGATAAATTTTTGAGATTGCCCAAAGGGAATCTAAAAACGACAAATCTTAGCGATCTGCCGCAACTCTCCCACGTAAACGGTCCGCCATTATAACGTCGAACATTCTTGCCGAAAGTGGCTGTAAAATTTCTTACTGTTGCCATTTTATTACGCTGCCAACTTCCACTCTAATATGCGGCAAAAAAATGTTTACAAAAAACAGGCGCCACCAAAGAGAATCTCGAGATGAACGGGCGTCGACAAGCTCCAACTCAAATTTTGCATATACTGTTTATACTATTTTCGCGTTAGCCATCATGCAATAAAGTCTACAATAGCGTGCACGCGTTTGAGTTATGGATGCCATTGTTCCACAGTTCGGCAGTCGGATGCTTATATTATCGTGTAGCGTATTTTTTACGTGTACCTTTTGTAGTTTTGGGTTTGTGTTAAAATACACACCTAAGTACCATTAGCTATAAACACAGTCCTTTGTGTCTACCAATGGAAGAAATAAGGGCAATAAAGTGGGAAGATTGAGGTACCGAGCGGATATAACGTTAGTGTGGAGTGCGCTTGTCTTTGCACGGATAATATATAATAGCAAACGATACACATACAATAAACAAGGATGTCTATGATTTGTGTACAGATTATTATTTTCATTCGTGTATTTTAATAAAGGGGAAATGGTCAATCGTTGAATTATGTGAGTTGCAATCAAAATATGGAGATTGTAATGTGCATACATTGACTTTTCACGCAGCAATTAATATAGGCTAGGAAGATATCGTAAGTAGACCTGCATTCGGGGTATTGGCTTGGATGGACTCCACTGACTACTGTACATTATAGCAGCTAATAATGTTCTCAACAGGAATGAAAGCTCATGCCCCGCAGTGGAATATTACATGATAGTTTTCATTCTTTCCCAAAAGTAATACAATCCCAAGTGTTTCCAAGCTACTCATCAGAAGCATACCTCTTTCAATGATAACAGTGATATTAATTTTCATTTTCAATCAATTAAATCATGAATACGAATAATCGATATAAGTTTATTTGTAGTAAAAGAAAAAGGATCATTCTAAATACGTTCATCTCGTTTTCACTCATATAATAATCTGTAAAAAGAATAGACTAACGAAACAGATAGACATAAAACAAATGACAATCCAATAACAAGCGGCAAATATAAATATTTACTCATAAACAATGACGTTTCACACGCAAACGCAACATGAAGTGCAACTTCGAATTGGATACAAAAACTTAAACTAAAACAAACACGAAGAAGCCGATTCTATAGTTCCTTAAATCCGGACAAAGTGGCAGCGCCTACGCAGCCCGAGAGCCCCCCGCCCCGCAGCCCCCGAGTTCACTGTGGCGCCTTATTATGTTAGCTTTGTTTTCAAATTTAATTGGCCCCTCACAGATAAGCTATCTTGATAATAAACGACTACCAATAAACCGGGGTACGGGAACAAGCGACTGCTGAAGATAAGATTACCTCTGAATGACATTTAATAGTAGCGTAGAACATACCTGAATTGATAGCGGTATAGATGTAATTCATATCATCCTACCTGCCTTCATTCCATGGGTACTGTACTCGGTACTGTTTCCCAACTAACTGGCCTGTTTGAAGTCTGAACACATTCATATACCTACAACACACTAAATCAATATGGTTTCTTAAAGTACGTAATAGTGGTCTTTTGTAATTTCAGTTCAGACATTAATTATTGTTTGTATAAATTTCAAGATACTTCGAAATTCAAATTGGATCAAACAAATCGTTGGTCCTTTTTTATTTATTAATATGGCGTATTGTCGTTTATACAATACTTGATCGTTGAAAATTAGATGATGAGTTTAAGATTTCAGATTGTGAAGAAGAGAAGTGCGGTTATGAAACATTTAATTATTCAATTTATATTATACATGCTCCTAACTTTTGCCTTTCTAAAGGGTAGTTCTTCAAACCCAAAAAGATTCCACATCAGCCGATTTTCCCCTTCTTTTTTTGAGTTTTATTTTTTCAATAAAAATAATTTATTGTGTCTTACTTAGGCACTAAAATTCAAAAAACCATAATTAGATGTAATTTTGAATATTCATATAAACACCTACTAATAAAACTAACATTTATTTGATATTATGTCAAAAATAATGATATGTATCAATTAATTATTTTATTTTATCATTAATAAAATATCATAAATCATATTTGTGATTACCCTAGCTGGATATAGTTTGAGTAAAACAACTTACAAATAGCAACATCATTACGAAAATATGAATTACTTTAATATAATGTATTTAAAAGAAAACATTTAGGAAAATTCATCAAAATTATCAAAATAACCAGGTTCACTGTCCCCGCGAAAATGAAAATAATCTCAATTTATACGGCTGTAGTACGGTTTATACGATAAATTTAAAAAGCAACTCAATACGGGAATTCTTAATTAGACAGTAAGTAAAGAGTAGTAAAGAGTAATTTTTAAATTATTCTAAAAAAAATACCAATTATTGATGTTAATTTATAACACACGGAAAAGATTTGTAACTCTTTATTTTATACCAGTGCTTCCTCATTTTCCTTTGTCATAATGAGTTTATTAATTTCAATCAGATTAGCATTTTTATCAAACTTACATTAAAGATTAATGTATAATTAATACATTACAATAAACTAAAAAGGTAAGAAAAAAATATGCCAGTTGATTCGAAAATCGACGATCCCTAAAATTTTTCAGTTGTTTTCTGACTTTACTTTTCATTGATTAAAAGTTTTTGGCAATTTTGACATGTTCGTACGTTACCATTACATTCATTTACATTTTAAAATGTAAAAAAGTTATCACCTTCTCATTATATTTATAATAACATCCAAGCTATACTGATTCCGCGATCTACATATAATAATAAAAACAATACTATTGTTTTATTCATAATTAAATAGGTACATATAAGAAAGAACTGAGATGGCCCAGTGGTTAGAACGCGTGCATCTTAACCGATGATTGCGGGTTCAAACCCAGGCAAGCACCACTATATATTTGTGCGTAATTTGTTTTTATATATCTCGTGCTCGGCGGTGAAAAAAAACATCCTGAGGAAACTTGCACGTGTCTAATTTCATAGAAATTATGTCCTATGTATATTCCACTAACCCGCATTTGTATAGTGTTATGGAAAATGTTCCAAACCTTCACAAAGGGAGATCAGGCTTTAGCCCAGCAGTGGGAAATTTACCGGCCATTGTTGTTGTATAACAAAATCAAACAATGGCTAATATACTATACATTGTTACTTACAGATAAAATATATAAATAAATATAGAATATGCATTTATGCAAGTCTTGGTTTTGCTATGAGTATGAAAACTAGATATGACAAATTCAGGTTAAGTTACTTGAATTCTCAGAAGATATATTAAGACGTTTTTACATACATTTCTCACGAAACTCGATTCTAACTAACGTTTGTTCTTGCTAAGGTTTTTTATTAAAGACCCACCAATACCAAGAAGTTGTGAAACGATTCTTTTTTTAATTAGTTCCTCATTCTAATTAAATTTAAAATAAAGAAACAACCATAGATATTCATTTTTAAATCATAATAGACAAGAATAGTAAATGTTTATTATAGTATGTGAATATTATCTGTGGTAATATAATAATATATTCCATAGTAACTCTGCTTCTTTCGTTTTACTCTTTTACAGCCGAACCCCTGAATTAAATTTTGGACCTCTGAATTAATATAGACTTAGGCTATTTTAACAGACTTCTAAAAAAGGAGATTATCAGTTCGATATGGGTCTATGAAACATTGTTACAACTTAATTATATTTGCGTATGATTGATCCATTAGGTATAAAATCACTTATGATTAATTTCGTGTTTTAATCTTAATTAATTAAGTGTATATTTGTATGTATGCTTGTCCAGGAAATTCTCAAAAAACTAAAAGGCGTATGGAGAAAATCATTTTCAATCTAAGTTAGGTACACTTCAAGTTAGGGTACAGTGTAAGTTTTACTAAAATCGGTCTAGTAGGTTTATAGATATAATTTTTATCTTTAGTTAACTAGCAGTTTCTAATTTTAAAGTCGATTTATTTTTTTCTATATTACTATGTTCTTACAAATTAAATGAGAGCAAAAACTCGAGTGATTATACCTAATAAAAAAAAAAGATTTTCTTGATCATATACATAAATATTTACATATAATACAAACAGCCTGGCTAACGATAATTATTTAAATGTTTAAATCATTGTATATAAAAAACAGAAACACTTATTACGGCTTATTAAATATTACGGTGTAATTAATTATATATTTTATTAGATTCGTTCTTTGAGAAGGTCGCTTCATGGAAACGGGTTCTATGAAACTAATACTACATAATTAAAAAATTGGGTAAGTATATACAAAGAATGAATGAATTTATTTACTTGAAAGTGACTTAACGTGTCACTTCAGTTCACCAGACACTGGTCCTCTGAAAAGTTTATGGTGGAAGATGGAACCTTGTGCCTGTTATTAGACTGGCTGTGAGCTAACGTAAATTTTAGGTACAGGCTTGCAGAAAATTGAACTTTTCTATTGTAGTTTGATAGATTTTTTCATCGACGCGTGCAAGATTCTTTCATCGTCAAGCAAATCGATAAAGTAGACAACGTCACAGTACACGAAAAATCAGTGCATGCACGGGATCGAATCCTCAATCTTCGATTATAAATGTACCTAAATTCACAGCTACGTCAACCTCGTTACTGAAAAATATAATTTTAAGATAATTAAATACAGTAACATGAATAGAGCATCATCATCATTTCAGCCGAAGGACTTCCACTGCTGGACTTAGGCCTCCCCCAAAGATCGCCACAACGCCCGGTTTTGCGGCTAAATAGATCATATGTGTGTAATAATTATCACGTTACAGAAATGACAACAAATCGTAATTTAATTATTATTTTTATTATTTAAATAACATAATATTCTTATGTTAGCAACCATGATATTAATGTTAAGATAATATTTTTAAATCGATTTAAAAAACTAAAGACAATCGTTCGCAAAAAAATGACGCTGTTAATATATTGGTATAAAAAGAATAAATAAATTCGCATTACAAAAAAAATCGATTTCCAAGTTCAATGTAATACTAAATATTCCGTTCGAGTTACATTATGTTTGTTAGATTTCTTAATTTGTATAATTTCATTGCTTCTTCGTTTCATTTAAATCGTAAAGAGGTCGCAGTGTCACCGGTCCGACGATTTCCTGGCCTTAAACAATGCCATCATTAAAATTATCAAGTACATTCGATTGTTACGAATAACTCAATAACATTGGCCTTTTACAAAGAGTTGCACCTTGAACTTGACAGGATTGTTACCGGGACAAAAAGATATCGTATGAAACCTCTTTGTGTGTAAAATTACATATTAAAATAAATATATATGGAGCAAATTGACTTTTGAAAATAAAAGTTATTTTTTTTGTTATTGGTACTAAATGTATCCATATTATGAAGCCTGCGTATTTTAGTGTTCTAAAATAAATCTCAAGAATTTTCATGATAATGCTTGAAATTTTTTCTTGACAAAATTGGACTGTCTGAACTGAAACAGAATCCACTGATCAAAGTTGTTAAGATTTAAAATAATAAAAAAGAAAAGCAGAATGATTTTGACAGCACCTTGTTAAATTCTATATGTAGATAGATAGGTACATAACGACAATACTATTTCATAATTTTTTCTTTAACTCTTAACAGATATTAATATTTCTATAGATTTGCTACATAACTAAACAAGATATTTATCTATATTTTAAAAAAAATCGAAAAGAAAAAATATCACACACATTTAAAACTTATTTGTTCTGCAAACGGTACAAACCTAAAAGAATGATCAACAGGATTGATTAATTAATCTGAAACGAGGGGAGCTCACGCTTTAGGAAACGATTCTTAATTTAAAAATGTTTAACGAACATTTTCTTCTCATCACTTGATATGTAAAAATCTAACACGTTATATGGAATTAAAAATAAAAAAAAATCTTCTGAAAATTATGACGTTTTTCCAATAAGTTTCTTGTGAAGCGTTTTCAACAGATACGTCCAAGTCTTCCAACAATGGCGGATGATGAAGGTGATTATAATGATGACTTGAAATCTGTATGTATATTGAAAATAGTAAGCACTCTAAGGAGCCGAGATAGCCCAGTTGGAACGGGTGCATATTAATCCATGATTTTCGGTTCAAACCCAGGCAAGCACCACTACATATATATATATATATATATATATATATATATATATATATATATATATACATATATGTTCTTAATTTGTGTTTATAATTCATCTCGTGCTCGGCGGTGAAGGAGGACATCTTGAGGAAACCTGCATGTGACTAATTTCATCGAAATTCAGCCACATGTGCATTCCATCAACGCGCATTGGAACAGCGTGGTGGAGTATGTTCCTCTCCTTAATGGAAGAGGAGGCCTTAGCCCAGCAGTGGGTAATTTATAGGCTGTTACCAAGCACTCTAATATTACAATCATATCATTAATGTCATCGGAAATCTTTGAACAATCCCTTGCTCATCAAAGTTGCTTTTGTTTACAATTTAACTAATGGTCCTAAAACAAAATTGAGTGCCTTCAATTGAAATAAATATATCGTTATGAAACTACTCGTACTTTATTCGAGTTCTTTTACGTAATTATTATCTTTACTCAAACAAACATACATAAGTAAATCTCTAATTATCAATAACAAGACATTACAGACGCTTAGCAAATTCGCGTACGAATCGTTAAAATAAAAAACGTTTTACTTAAAGACGACCTCAACACTGACTTTGACCTTTTATTCTAAACACGTGCAAGCTTACTTTAAATTAAAAAAAAAAAACTTAAAAAAGTAGGTTTACACTTTTTTTTATAATTTTGGCAGGTTTACACTTATGCAAGATTATTTTAAATTTCGTTTTCTCTCAAGTAATGAGATCACGTGGTATTCACCAGTAAACCAGTCTAGAGACCCAATGTAAACTTTCCGCGTCTGGTAAAATATATTGAAAAGTTAAGGGTCAGCCCCGCTAACATTTATACTGGGAGTATAACGAATTAAAACATGCTCGCCTGTAATTGGGTAAAAAGTGCGGAGTCGCCTCGTTTAGTTGACGTACATCAAATGCTTCGGAGTTAACTTCGCTAACAAGCCGAGAGTAGTTCCGAACAGGCTTTTTGTGGTCGAGCTGGAAAATACTTGGAACTTCATATACGCAATTTTATATCAACTGCAATAGAGTCCAGCGAAATGTTGATGTGAATAAAAATATCTACGTACATACCGCTATAGTTAGACGCTATTCCATAATTGTAGTGATAACTCGGTGATACAAAGTCAGATATTTATCATCAAAATCACTAATAAAATTGTGTTTTTTAAACAGGACATAGATTGATAGCGAAAAAGATTTGTCGATTTTCTATTGTTCGTAATTCCTCTTACGTCACGTGACAAATGATTTAGATCCTCAAAAAGTACTTCTCGTTTACCCAGTATCATCCAAAGATCAAGATTTTCAACTTCCAAATTGTACAATAGAAAATGACCAATACAAATCTACAGTCAATTAAATAATTCCATACATAATTTATGACCATTAAATAAGACAAAGAAAAGTATTATTACAACGAAGTTCGTATTTGACCGCGTCCAATCGATGTCACCGGCCTAAATATTCAAAAGTGATAATGTTTTAACACACAAACAATGTTATGTACTGTTCCCGGTTAATATTAAGTTGTTATGAGTGCCGAAAGGGTCAGCGATCCGACCCAAATGTAGGGCTGCCATCTACGTAATTAGTTTTGGGATAATATATCTCGGATTATAACCCGGAAACCAAGGCGGTTTCGTCACGATTATAAATTTTAACAGGTTTTATCATTTTATCTAGAAGGGACTATAAACCGGAATACGGTAGGTATTATTTAATTTAATCACCAGCATAGCTTGACATTTGATAATTTTATTCACTCTTTGCCGAGATCTCAGCTCTCATATTACTAAGTACTAGCTAACGGTCAAACAGTAGCCAGCTTATGTCACCATATATTTATACAACTTAAAACATCTAAACCAAATTTAATGAATAATAAAATCATCACTTCATTTAATCTGTGACGTTCAAAAACCGAAAATCTCACTCACAAAAAAAGGTTATCATAAAAAGTATTCAGCACTTCCGTTTCGTATTTCACAATATCTAAACATGGCGACCCTACTTAAACAAAATACTCATTTAAATTTCGAACGATGAAAATTATGAATATTTGCATTGTTATTAATCCAAAGGTATCTATTTAGTGCTGTATAATTTAAAGTTCCTACGAACAATGGTTGTCGGGTAAATTTGCGGTCATCAACATTTAAATTATTTTTAGATGAAGGTAGCCTAGCATATGACACAACCTTTCCCTTTTAAGTAAGGCCCAGTGTAATATAATTGAAGGATTGTATGAAGTGGATTGATTCACTATAATAAACCGACTTAATTTAAATTTATTACATATTTATCCTTTAAATAAACCGCTCAGTGATTTGAACGCATAAATCTTAATCGACGATTCCGAGAATCCCGACAAGAGCTGCATTTTCATGTGCTTAAATTGTGTCTATAATTCATCTCATGTGTATAATGGAAAACCTCATGAAGAAACCTTCATGAGATGAAGCTCTCTCATATGTCTCCACCAATTCACATTGAAGAAGTATGGTGGAGTAAACTCTAAACCTTTTCCTTAAAAATTCTAAACATCTCTATTAGACCAAAACGCCCAACAATTGCAGCCATTTATTAAACTCGTATTACATAATTTAAGTAACGAAAATATTTTGTGCACATCACGATATTTTTATGTAAATAAAAGTAAAGTAAAGTAACAGTCTGTAAATTTCCCACTGCCCGGATAAGGCCTCATCTTCCATAAAGGAGAGGGTTTGGAACATATTCCACCACGCTGTTCCAATGCGGGTTGGTGGAATGCACATGTGGCAGAATTTTGATGAAATTAGACACATGCAGACTCACGATGTTTTCCTTCACCGCGGAGCACTAAGTGAATTATAAACACAAATTAAGCACATATAATTAGTGGTGCTTGCCTGGCTTTGAACTCGCAATCATCGGTAAGGTGCACGCGTTCTAACCACTGCGTCATCTCAGCTCTCTACATTCATATGTATATATCATAGTTTTATTATCTTAAATATATTACAAGCACCGTACATAGCATATAGATGCTATAAAAATATTTATCATTAAACTATGCTTAATGAGAATGATGAAAGAGCAAGATTAAATTTAAAAAAAAAGGTTTTCTATTCGGATTGTAGATGCAAGACAAGATCTATTGAGAAACTCAGTAGTTACACTTTTATACTAATCAATTATGTTACGTCGATTTGTAATGTTATACATATTCATAGTAATAATTAATTATATTTATCTTTTATTTAAATTAACATGTGACTTTAAATTGTAGCCAAAAGAAGCAACAATTAAAATAAATAAATACAATAATACTCTTACAAATGAAACCGAATAAGTGTTGTGATAACATGATTGATTTACATGCTGGTAAGAAGCTGCTAGCAAGCCTTTACTGGGTAAGCTTTCGTGCCTGTGTATCTTTGATTGTAATATATTCTATTGCCAAACAGCAAAACTTGGTATTGTTTTGTTGCGGCTTGAAGGGTGAAAGCCACTACAAACAAGAGGGACATAACGTCTCAGTAATTAAGTTTGGTGGCGTATCAGCGAATATTTCTAATAGCACCAATAGAGATTGGAGATTATTAGTTGCAATCAAGTGTAACATTTTTCAGTTTGTCTAACAGATTTATAGAAAACTCAATTCACTTCTGCAAACGTTATTTACAGCCAGATATTAGCCGGAACATATAAACAGACAGACAAAAATTGTAAAAGAAATATTGTTGTACATGTACCGTGTATAAACTTAAAAAAACGGTCATCTTAATATAACAAACAGACGCTCCAATTTTATTATATGTATAATGGTGTGCTATATAACATTGGCAAATCAATTTTATCCTTTTGAAGTTTTGGCACCATAATTTTATCTCCAAATTCTCGTCATTCATTCTACATTCACCGTGTTCTAATCAATTAATTGTTCAATAATAAGGTTTTATTAAAAGCAAATAAGACTGACAATGCTGGCAGTGGCGGATTTACCAATAGACTAAGTAGGCGAGCCTAGGGTGGCAAATTTAGCCCAAATTTATCTTACAGAAATTAAAAAAAAATCTTATAATTATATGTATACACATTACGTCCGTAATCCTTATACTCGTCACTACATAGCTGGTTGGAAAAATAATCTAGTAACTGACAGAAATATCACCTAGTTTATTATCTTAATGTAATGAGGACGATAGAACGTAAAATCATAAATGTTGCAAAAATAAGTCGGGGCGGCAAAAATTTAATAGCCTACTAGCCGACTAGCGGCAGATTTGTAAATCCGCCATTGAATGCTGGAATCATATTTGACCAGTTCATTATCACAGATGAGATTAATCGTAAAACAAACTCTTAAACTCTACTTTCAAAACTGAAATGGTTGGGTACAACTAGTCCAAAATTTACTTGCATTACTTAGTCGACACAGACAGGTGAATTTAAATAAAATGATAATGTATGATAAGCCCTTAAAGGCTTCAGTTTCCCTAGTTTAGAGAAAGAGGCGCGAATGTATATTATCTACAACGCTGTTTTAGTACAAGTTAAATACCTTATTTAGTTAGGGATAACTTGCATGAAAATAATTGTAAAAATAATTTTATATTACATCACAAATAGTTAGCCTTGAAATTATTTTCAATTAACAACAATCAAACATCAATAATTTTAATACTGAATAAAAATATTTATTGTTAAAATTTATCAAGTAGTAATTAAGATTATCGATATTAGTTAAAGGCGTCTGTGATTAGACAGACAATAAATGATTGTTACACTGAAGTTGGTAGCCTTAAGTGATATCAAAAAGTAATACATACCAGTATAGGTAACATTAACCGCGTATGTAGTTTGTCTTAAATAAAAGTAGCAATTTATGTTTTTAGATCGATATACACATTTTGATTTGAAGTTATTACAATATGAAATACTGAGATTGGCCAAATTCGAACCTTTCATTCATATACACTGCTTATGAATAAAAAAAAACAAAATTTCAATTTTCAATTTCTTCATTGTAGGCTTCTGTGTACATACCAAGTACTCATTTGATATTCTACCGCCAAATAGCAGTACTCGGTATTGTTGTGTTGTGAGTGAGCTAGTGTAACTATAAGCACAAGGGACATAACATCTTATTTATCAAGGTCGGTGGCGTATTGGTGATGTAAGAAGTGGTTAATGGTTTACAGCGCTTGTTATGGGAGCTGGTGACACATAGAGGCTCATTTGCTTGACAACCAATCTATACAATAAAATAAAACTCAACTTCAAATAATGTTATATAATATTTAATAACGAGTACATATAATTATATAAGACATTATTTAACTTTGTAAATTGGCTCCGACTTCCGCTCAACCGCTGTCAAGGTTGCAGTGCGGTACAAGTGTAACAATAGTAAGTAAATAAATAGTTTACATTAGTATGTAATACATTATATTTGTTACAAATAATTATTTAGTTAGAGGAAAAGAAGAAAGTCTAAAGCGACAATATGGTACTTTTGGGATATAAGTTTTAAAGTAAAGTTAGTAAACCTCATTTCCCAAAAGCACCATTTTGGCACTTCAGCCTTTTTACCTTTCCACTGATAATAATATGATAAATATTTATGAGATGTTTTTAACAATCTTGATTTTTAAATGTATTAAGTCCATGGAGGTTTTTTGATGTGGACTCATCGAAAATCTTTTCAGGAGAAGTGTGTTTTGTGTTAGGATTGCCCCAGCATATAGATAAGTGCACAAAAAGTGTTTCAAACTGTACTAATAGTATCGAAAAAAATCTTGATCCACGAAAGAGGTTTTAATTAATTTTCATATATCTACTTGCGTCATAAACCTTTATTTGATTACATTTATTTTTATTTAATATTTTACAAATTTGGATTTTAAAAAAGAATTAAAGAAAGCAAACCTCTTTGTTCTGTTTTTAATATATATTTTTTTGTAATAAACATTGTGAAATTCTCTAGTAGGCTAATATTCAATTCTTCCTACTGGCTTACTTCCTCTGATATAAGATCTACGTGGCTTACACATATTGTGAGGAATAGTGGTTTCACTTGTCAATTATTATCCCACTAAAACCTCATTGAATGCAATCAAATGCATTCCGGTTTGTAAGTAAACACAAGAGAAATGCACTACAGTACAGGCGGCAACTGCAACATGCTGGCGGTACTAATAGGGTATTTTTAAATAAAAATATTATACATTTATCGAAGCTAAAGAGGAACCAGAATGTGTCTCGCAAGCAAGGTAACAACGTTTCGCTGTGAGCCTGAGGCTCCAATAACACTAGCGTAGGCGGAGACTGCACGACTAGACAGCGGACGTCGGAGTGCCTCTTATATACTTACTTATATACCTTATAATGTCTCATATTAAATTTGCAATTCTACAAAACTAGACAAATATCTCATTATTATAAACCCGGTTAGTATTTGTGCCACATTATAATATAATTAGATCCAATATATAAATATATCTCCACAATGATCTGTTTCACTAATTTCTTATAATTTACGAATTTATATTTCTATAAGCAAGTCTACGTCTATATATTACACAAACCTTTGCACAACGATTCAAATGAAAGCTAGTTAAAACCTGATGTAAAGTATACCTCAGTGAATGACTCTGCTACTTCTGTCCAATCTTCAAAGTCCAGGCTTCGATCCAATCCTCTTGAGAACAGAATTATATAGACCAAACTACTCATATGTAGGTGAACTAATATGTAACAGGATTTCGTCTGACACATGTAGCTTTACTTCACACACGATTATAAACTCAAGAAAAAACTTCTGAATCTTTCATAAAATGAGGCTGTATGCTTCTCTGGGACTGAAACGATATCCATACCAAACTTAAGAAGAGGTTTACAGGGTTTTATAATACTAGTATAAATTATATATATTTCTTTGTTTTAATGTACCAAATGCTTTTAAAACTAACAATATCCCAGCAGCATCAAAATCTAAGTTTCAGGATTCAAAATATATAAAATCAAGTATGCATAAATGCGTTCGTTATTTAAATTGAATTCAGCAACATCAAGTTTTATGATTTTGGAAGTTATACAAATTAAAATTACGTTAATTGCAAGCTTTTGTTAACAATGTAGTAACTGTTTGGAAACGCAACGTTATACGGCAATGCGATAGGAGCCTTAGTCGAGGAGTGGGCGTATAACATCGAGTATAGAGAGCGCTAAATACACTAGTTTCGTTTAAGCAGAACGTTGAGTGAATGAGTGAATGAATGACAATGTGATATGCAATTCTTGCTGACCACTTAAATGTGTTGTAGACATCTGATATTGACACCGTATAGCTTATAACAGGACATATTATCTATATCATATAAATGAATACAAAAAATTCGTAAATGTAAAGCAACCTGTTATTTCCTTGCTGATTAAGGCATCCCCTCACGTGGAATAGTTTTAGAGAACATTCCGCCTCGCTGATCCAATGCGGATTGGTGTGTTCATATGTGGCAGAATTTCGTTTTAATTAGACACATGCAGGTTTACTCAAGATTTTCTTTACGAGCAAAATATGAATTATAAACACAAATTAAGCATAAGAAAATCCAGTGGTGCTTACCTGGTTTTGAACCCGCAATCGTCGGTTAAGATATATGTATAAGTTCATTGGCTCATCTCAGCTCTTCTCTTGATTAAAACCTTGGAATATATTTTATCACAGCTAGAACTATAGATGATTCATACTTAATGGTATTCATCTCTGATGAGACTCTGCCATCCGATGGTAAATGGTCACCACCATCACCACAATAGACATTCGCGCTATAAGAAATATTATCCATACATCGCTGATTTTCTCCCAACCGTAGCAACTAAGATATTCCCTTTTAACAGAGGCTGGGATTTTAAGCAGCAGTTCTTTAATTTAAGTTCCTAACAATTACTTGCTCTACCATAAGAAATAAGGTCAAATACTGGAAGTAGATATGGTAAGTTTGTGTGTGAAATCGTTTTTCATACATTTCCCCCAAAAGTATTCCCCAATCAACTTACGTTTGACTGAAAAACAGTGTTTTGTGTTGCTCGAAACATGTGTGTTTAGTATATCTCAATTAACGCCTGGCTAAGCGCACAATGAATTATTTAACATCTATCCTGCTATCTAGACACGTCATGACTAATGTTTTTGTTTTAAAATCTCATTTTTTTTTACACACCAATTATATTCTCGAAAACTTCTAAAGAATCACCGAGCGAAATGTTTTTATATGCAATGCATAAGATAAAATGGCATTCATTTAAATTCAACAAATACATTCGCGTCATTTCAGCGAAACGGTGACGCAAAAAAAAAAAACAACAACCGAAATGGATTGCTGCGTAAAGAGAAATCACTTTAATACCTTCGGAAGTGGTATCGACGGAGCAAAACAACGACAGACAGACAGGGGAACGTTTAATCAGTCTATGTAGCAGACACGAGGGGAATACCTTCTACTAAATGACCAACCCTCTGTTAACCCGGGCCACCGTATCCACAAACAGTATACTCGGTAAGTACCACAAACGATCGAGACATCGAATTGTATAGACACGGCACATTTGTTTACCGAATATATATGTCATTTTATTTGCTGTAAATATTTCACTGCTGGTCATAGGCTTATATAATATATGTGATGAAGGTTTAGGCGCCGTCAATATACACTGTTTTCATACGGTTTTCCTCTTTCGAAGATAAAACTTACTATAAATTATAGTTTGAGTGCTCTATCACCAGCCAATTTTAAGTGTTACGCCACTGAACTGACTCCGATCACAGCTCACAATTTTTTAATAATGATAACTATAATAGGCTCGGTCTTTTGTCGGTCATATATCACATTTCTATTACCCCATTTATCATATATAACGTAGTATTATAACAATCATAATATAATATATTTATAATTGCAATCAATTATACATAATTCTACAAAGATCTTCAGTATCATAATAGTTATATCGAATCGAAATCAATACAAAAATAGTCAAAATATTTAAAAAAAAAACTGCTATTTGTCTACTTTTTGGCAAAATTCAGATTGCGAATTGTATACCAGATAATTTAATCTTGTAAAATGATAATTAAATCGTGCTTCTACGATAGCAACATTAATTATCTGTCTAATTCTAATTTCGCTTTAAATATATAAATTTTAAGTATGCCACATTTAAGTGTCAATAATCCTAAAATATATCAAATAATTACTACCAAAAATAGAATCTTATAACATGATAAAAAAAAAACGAATATTTATTTATCTGATAAATTTGCGTGTTTATATAAAACAAAAAATATACTCGTATTATTCCTTCCTATTATGTTTTCAACACGCGCCAAAAGATTTTTCGTGGTGATTATTTCAATATTATCTGGAAGTTATTTTATTTTTCAATTCACTAAAGAATCTGAGATAAATCATATCATTAAATGACTACAGTAAACTGAACGAGAAATTAACAAATGAAATAAATACTTATTAATAAAAACATAATGTACAGAATACGGATTTGACGTTACATTTTAATATGTATACATTTAATTATTCTAATTCCGTAACTAGCATAGAACGACTATAATAGATTATTTATCTCTGTTTCGATAAATAAATCAGATAAAAAAGATAAGGAAATAATTATCAAGATTTTAAAGATAACATAGAAATCTATTAGCACTTAAGTCATTTGATAAATGTCAAAAAAAAACAACATGCTTTATATATTTTTAACGTGCCTACGTTTTCTTGGAATTCATTTCACTGGTTATTTCGAGTTATTGATTATGTATTTACGCTTAAAACTATCCGTCGATCTGTTTATTTGAGACATTACAATTAAGAGTAAAACAGTGTACACCAAATTTCAATTACAATGTTACTTTATATATACCAGTGGTTAACGTTTCTTAAGGTTCTAAAATCTCTGCAAGCTACCTCACTGGTTGCTCCTGAATTTTGCCTAAATCTATACTACCATCTAAATCTGTAGAGTCTGTATGTACATCCATTTTTTTGTCGAATTTCACAAACATTTCTTTTATGACTGATCAGTTTTCCAATTTCTGAAATTTTCGTCTGTCTGTCTGAATAAAGCTGTCTCTAGAACGGTTGAACCGATGTTAATAAAAATGGGTATACGGTAATTGTGCCCAATAATACTAACTAGCTCAACCAAAGTAACAAATTAACTACGAATCGAACACTCAATTAAAAAAAAAACAACATCAAAGTAATCTAGATAAATGCGATAAAGCCTAATTAAGGCGATGCAAGCAAACACGCTGACAAAAAGTTATTTTCAATTTAAAATAGAATATATTCTAATGACATTAATACATTTAACAACTAATGCTTTTATTGATCATTAAATTACATATTCTAAAAACATACAAGTTTCAATTATAACTAAATGACTGTCCAACACCTTATGTTAATTTATTTATATTAATTATATTTACAAAATCGAATATCGTTTTAAGTTTATTTTATTGAAATTCGTTTTACGTTTCTTTTACCGTTATTTCTAACACGTGTGTTTTATTTTTAATTAACGAACTATCCGTTTAGTCTTTTTCAGACTATCAATATGGCGTGAAAGAAGTATTTAGTGTTTTAATGTTGTCGTTATCGTACATAAACATTTGCATCGAAATGTTAACCATGTGCCCTTGCAATCAATAAACTAGATAATTTGTCCTTCAAACCGAAACATATCCATACGAATTGGTGGTGGTGGTTTGGTGGCATAATACAAGGAATCTACTTCGTTAGGCCTTCCCGTTACAAATTTACCAGAACTATAATATATATGATCAAATGTTTTTGTTTTATTTAAACTGGTGGCTAGCTCAGGAAATTTCGTTTCCAAAAGATTTTTTAGGATTTTCATACGAATATTTTTCTCTTTAAATATATTTTTTGTTAAATTGTAACAATTTAGTCAATTTCAATCAATAATACTCTTTTTGCAATTATATGGCTGAAGCTCTTCTAATTGAGACTACAGCCGATTTTTGATACTTAGCTATTGTCCCATAACAACTGTGGCATAAATTGTCTTACGTATATATTTTTTAATCTTACTTTGTTATAGAGAGTTTGATCAAACTTGATCACACCCTCATTGGAACACACACTAATAATACAAGTTTATACAACGTTTGTTTCTTTACCGATTGAGAAAAAGCAAAAATATACATTTTTCAACCTCATATAAATTTAGATATATAATCTTCGAATTTGAAAATACGCAGTTGAATCAATAAACGTACTTGTCTAACCGTTCGACGGTCTACGGTTCGCCTCCTATGTTGTTACCGTGCCCTCTCCGCCTCCCCGAGCATCACCCGCCCTCCCAGATTCATTTCTGGTTTTCGCTACTCTTTTTTGTCTTAAATTGTTTTTGTAACTTGTCCCCTCCTTCACGGAGAAAATGTTTTTCTACTTATATCAATGATTCCCGTCTCTATCTTTGCTGATAAAATTACGATTTTATTTTCTTAGTTTTTGTTTTGTAAATTACATTTTACTAAATACTATTTTTTATGTTATAGATTCCGTATCAAATGATTAAAACGTCTATTACATATAAAACAATACTTTTTTAAGAACATTAATTATTTATTAGTTTTTAAAGTAAGTATTGTTAATTAATTAATGCGTTATATTACAAATGACACTCGAAGTGTAAAAATGACCGCTTAGTGAGTTTCTTGTCTACTATTTTCATTAAATTAATCTTGTTAATTGTCGATTCAAAATTAAAAAAGCTTTGTTCGGATGTTTAAAGAATATTTCTTATGATTTTTGATAACGCTGCTTTAAATACGCATTTTTCATTATACATCGGTATTAATTTTAAAGTAACATTTGTTAGTATATTTAGTATGTTTTCTTTAAACACAACATTGCTTGCCTTATTTACGCCTCAAGGTAATTGTAAAATTCGTAGTGTTATATTAATCTTTATATTTACACGGAATATGTCTCAATTTTCAAGTATATTATAGATAATCTAATCTCCAATATTGTTAAATAAAAAATATTTAAATTTTCTCGTAAACTCTTTGTATAAATGGTTATAGTTAATTAAAAGATTTTAATTTAATTTATTAAGAACAAAAATTTAACATTGTACTCCTTGTCGGGTTCTATAAGTCTGTGAACTAGTACCAACGTACGTAGACTTTTTTCAATGTAAAGAGTTAAAACGAACAAACGATTTTAATCCTTATCGCAACATATTATGATTGATTTTCCCGTCATAATTGATAATACAATTGTTCTTTAGCACAGAATAGGTATTTAAAAACTAATGTGATACATTAGGTACGGGCATTGTGAGGAGGCAATTAGTACATTAACGTATAATTACAAATTGACGATTAAGTTGCCGTTTTCATACATCACAGATAATTTAAATTACAATAATTTATGCGGGGAAATTTTACTCAAGACCAACTATATCGAAGACGTATGGCGTATCAAACAATGAAAATAAAGGAGGTTTTTTAACTAATTTTATTAAAAAAAAATTACAGTAAACAAAGAAAATTTCAAAATTATCAAATAATGTTTATAATGTTTGTAATACGCAATTTTGTAACGTGTATCCTTATTATTATTTTAGTCAATTTCGCTAATTACATCTAGTACAAGTACAGTCTAGTATTAAGAATCGTACTTCGCAATAAGTTCTGAGTACCTTCTTCCAGAATCACCACACATAATGCTTTCCTATGCTCCACATTTCTTCCTCTTCCATTCATAAATATTATTGTATTTATTATTTGGTACAATATACGTACATAAAAACAAAAACACTGCATTCTTACAATTCTTTAATCACGACCTAATAATTACTATAGATAATTATAATTATTATAATTGAAGCTTGATAAATCATTACCGTTTAATCAATTATACGTTGACCAAATAAAAATGTCAATTTTGTAGCACCAGATATAAGTCTAACAAATAATATTGTATTTATCACGAAACGCTCTACATTCTAAATAATGTACTAAAATCGTAATATTACATTATATATCATATTTAGTATATTATTAGAATCTCGTTCGTTTTCGAAAGGAATCTTCCAGGAGGCTGATGAAAATCTGTTCGCATTCAAGCAGCGTGGAATCATCTCCAATCCTTTCATACAATAAGAGAGCTTTGCCCACCAGTTTTATTAATATGAAGTTTACTTTGTAAGTGTCATTGATTGATATAATTATATTAAATAGTTTCAACTAATTATAAAGTTGCCTAATTAAACGCGAACTTATTCATTTTTGGTTTTGGTCAGAATTTCATCTGACACTTTTGACATATCACTTGACATAATAGTAACAATGATTCTTGCGTTTAAATGTTTAATATCAAAACGCTGTCTCTAGAAATGTTATATTGCTATACTAGTGCCGCCCCTGCTTCGCGCGGTTGCAATGCTGATGCTAAATACACCACAGAATATGTTATTACGACATCACATTAGAAACTTCTAAAACCGTCAGCGTTTTTTTCCTATATTTTTCATGTATTATATACAAAAACCTTCCTCTCGAATCACTCTATCTATTAAAAAAACCGCATCAAAAGCCGTTGTGTGATTTTAAAGATCTAAGCATACATAGGGACAGACAGCGATCAGCGACGTTGTTTTATACTCTGTGATTCAGTGATATATTATATACGTTGACAACTTAATAACAATTTAAAAATAAACTTAATAACTATAAAATAAATAGACATTGATTACTTCTTGAATTAAACTTTATTTTTTATTTTATTTGTAAACATTATCTAATACAAAGCACACTCTACACAGCAACCATTGACAATATTCCAGAAAAATTAACGCAAGTTCAATTTAATATTTGTCTATAGTCTATACCTACTTTATATAGACTCTATCTTTTCGATGTGTGAACGCACACAAATAAACAGCAGCAGCATCTAATGACTTCTATTTATATGAGAGTGTAAGAATTACGTCTATCGTAGTGTGGGTTACATTTAGTTAAAAAACAACGTAAGTGCCAAAGCATAGACATCAGTTCTCTAATGTCTAATGTAACAAAAGGGGTCGTAATTTGATCGTTGTATGTTCATATGTTCCCGTGTAACTCCTAAGCTTATTATAAATTGAATTTAGTGTTTCGTTAGCTTCGTCTTAAATTTTCGCGACGTAAGCTATGTGATATCATAAATAATCTAATATGGCGGATTAGATGTTAACACGCCAAGCAACGAATATCAGACAAATTAGTCGAATTTTGTATCAAATATAAATAGAAAACAAACTACCAAGTATATATAAAAAAGTGGTAAAATATACAGGCATATCAAAACCATAGATCGACATTTGATTCTTACTCGAGCAAAACAATAAATAAAAATAGTATAGTGGTATATTGGTCGAAATCAGACTTTAATCAATTCAATAAAAATACAGAAAAAATTAGGCTCAACTACACAAAAACTTATTGCTATTCGAATTTAAAAAAAAAGACAAAGTTATGTCTAAAATTGCGAAGTTTGTCATGAAGAGCGTTTACAATTTTCATTAGTTTTATGAACGAAAACTAACTATGTTTAAATTTATATTTGAAACAAAAGTAACCCTCTGCAATGCTAATTTCACACTCCATCAACATGATAAAAAAAACGAAAGTATTCTTTTCGCGTAATGATATATACGAGTATTTGTGGGCTAATTGAGCCAAAATTATTTCGTTAATTTTGATTGGACACTGATAAACTAGAACATTGATGAGGCGTTCTTCACCTTCAACTTGATTCAAGACATTCATTCATTCATTCATTCCATGATTACTTCTATGACACCGAGATACATTACAATCATGTATGTTTTGGGATATATTTATTGCACGGAACTTACCAACGGGAATAACTAGTTTTTTTTTCAATGTTCTCGTCGATTCCCTTATTTGTGGTGCTTAGTTGTGTAATGTTAAGTGATCTGGTTTCACTAGCGGCTCCTATCGAGAAATCCTCGATATGTTCCAGGAAGACTGCAGTTCCCATCATCGTAGTGTACTAATTAAAAGTTATAACATTGTAAATAAATAGTAAAGTAAAAAGAAAAGTAACAGCCTGTACATTTCCCACTGCTGAGATAAGGCCTCCTCTTACATTAAGGAGAGGGTTTGGAACATATTCCACCACGCTGTTCCAATGCGGGTTGGTGGAATGCACATGTGGCAGAATTTCGATGAAATTAGATACATGCAGGTTTCCTCACGATGTTTTCCTTCACCACCGAGTACGAGATGAATTATAAACATAAATTAAGCACACATATATATATATATATATTATATGTATAGTGGTGCTTGCCTGGGTTTGAATCCGCAATCATCGGTTAAGATGCACGCGTTCTAACCACTGGGCCGTCTCAGCTCTTGTAAATGAATACCGAACATCTATTAATAAGTATATTATATCAAATACTAGTAATCGCTCGGTGCTTCGCTCGCCTTTAAGGGTTGATTGCCATATGTTAGGCAAGAAAGTAGCCTATGTGCTTTCTTGGAGTCCGAGTTTTCAGCATACCAAATTTCATCAAATTCGATTAAAAGACAAGACAAAAGAGAGACAAACAGAGTTTCTTTCACATTTATAATATTAATATAGATCATTGAGTTATATTCTTTTATATATGTCTAGGTGCTAAAGTATAATAATTTTAGCAAAATAAACTGTGGCGCTTATTAATGTCAAACATTGACCCCCATAACCGCAATGAGCAATGTACATTCCTATGCACATCCAGAGCGTGCTCCGACGAACAAGTCTATTGGCTAGGCGACTAAATCGACTTACCCCGCCGAGTAGGTCCTCGGTATCTGCGCTCACCTTGCTACCAGCAATAATACGAGGTCCGCCCGCGCCCCGCTCAAACAGAACCACATCTCGGTAGCCTCATTTCGTATGCAATTTTATTCATTATTTGTAATCTACTTCAATGGAATAGCTACCCTATATAGTCGAATCACTTTTAGCGTTTACCGTAGGACGTATGTAGATCGACGCTTTCAGTATATTTAGTACGTCTTTGAGACGTTATTAACGCCTGACGTTCGGAAACTCATTTGCCTAAAGCAAATATCGTTGGTCCCTTTTTTATTTTCGAATGCGATCCTTTTAAGATGCCGAGTTTTATCTCGATCTGTCGTTGAGGTAATACCGTGTCTGTAGCGTGCCCACATGTGTGATATTAAAAAAAGATCAAAGACTTTCATTAAAATCATTGAATAATAACGACACTACGTCATCTGCGAGCATTTATCGCTATTAATAATAATATTTGTTTAAAGTATTCATTTGACTTTATAAACTCATAATGACGTCATAATGATATGACGGCCCGACAGGAACGTTTTTATAACGATGTAGAAATAAACTGTTTAAAAATAAAGTTGTTTGTAATTATATTACTTTCTGATCCGAAATGGTTCAATGATAGAATCAAGGGTGCCTTACGAAATATTAAAGATTTTCAACAACGGAAGTCGACAGTGGTAGGTAAGTGTATTACCTCAGAAAGTACGTGCTGCGTTTAGTTCGCGCTTGAAATCTTTCCAGCTGACGGGTTTTACTGTACCATCGGTTTATTAGTATGGGAATCGAAAGAGCACTTCTGCTTGCAACGATCCTCACACACATACTGTGTAATTAGTCTCCCTTGAAAAAGACCACTGTTTCCAAAATAATGAAGTTGAAAGTATTATTTAGGTATAATTATTCGTGTGTACTTAGATTACACACACACATATATATACGTATATATACATATACGTATACGTACTTATTCTCATTTTCCATTGGTTCCGTAATGTGGTGTGTTTAGGGTTTATATATTAAAACATCAATAATTTTGTCCATGGCATGATTTTGAAATTAGCTAATGTAACGGAGTAATATCCTTCTCCTATAATCACCCATCCCTTGGCCGTGTTTTTCGAGTATGTGAGAACCAAGGGAGAGCTCCCAAGAAGAAAGTGTTTTCAAAAGTAGAGGCTAGGTAACAACTCCGCTTTTTTAAATAATACTAGTCGGTCAGGGGTAGACTACCCGTGACCACAAACGCTGTAAAGTGCTCGAAACGTCGGGATGTCAAAAATAATTAATATACGCGATTCAAATCCGTTATAACTAAGTAGTTTCATTTAAATTTGTAATAATCGCGAAAATTTAAGACAACTTTACTCCGCTTTTTACTCTACTAAATACAGTCCATTTATCTCTCCCGTGTACACATAATAAATATAATATATAAATAATTAGTTAATAAATTTATATGTATGATATTGATAAGTGAATATACATACAAAGTTAGAAAATACTGAGAGAGAATATTTAGTATACGCAGGTTCAGAAAGACTGCTTTTTTATATAAGATAGAGTATAATAAAACAAATATATGTTATAAGATTACTGTCTCAAATCCCGACGAACTCCACTGGCTTACTTTGCGTATTTTTTTTCTAAAAATTCGATATTTAAATAAAATACTCATAAAGTGTATTAATTATATATTTTAAATTGACCATACTTTTAAGGAAACAAAGTATTCAACTGGCTATAAATAAACTTACTACGTATAAACTGAAATAATGTTTGATTAATTAATTCACGTTCGATCTTTGAAAATTTAGATACTGAAATCATTAGGGAACTTTTGGAACTATTTTTATCAAACTAATTAAAAGTTTGGACATATATATTTAATTACATATATGGCATATATATTTAATTTACCAAATTCCTCATTTTATTTACATTTCACAAATCTTTTATTAATTAATAAAAGCATTAAATCAAAATTAACTTCCTTTTACCAGAATAAAGCAAAGCCAAAACCGTTAAGATTGTGGCAGCGTGTTCGGTTTTCCCCCCGTAACTCCTAATCTGTAGTATGACAATGAATCAGTACTAGCTAAAAAAATGTTATAATCATCAGTTTTCGCATAAACCGTTTGTATTGTTGTACAGAAAACTAACAATTATAATAGTAAGTTTTTTTATGGCATGTGTTGCGAGCATAAGGGTCACCTGATGGTAAGTGATCACCACCGCCCATAAACATTGATGCCGTAAGAATTATTGACCATTCCTCGCTTTATCGACATCGCCAATGCTCAACCAACTTTGAGAATTGAGACGTTATGTCCCTTGTGTTTGTTACACTAGCTCACTAACCCTTAAAACTGGAAGACAACAATACTTAGTAAAGTACCCTATATTGATAAGTGTACTATGAAAAACTATATTTAACCATATCTGATATTTAAATCAGCTAAATATCCTTTTTCCTTATTACTTATAAAGTTATAAACGCATCTGGTGTAGCGAATTCGAAAGCAATTAGAAAAAATCAATACTCACATAGATTTAAGAGATAAAGTTAATCGGTAACAACTTACAATTTTACACTTATATCCCAGAACATGAACAAGATCAGAAGAGTTATTCTGTAAGAAGAAACTCGAAACTCACCGCAGAACTCGAAAGTGAATTATCAGAATGTAATATGCGACTTGATTTGATACACGTATCAATATGGCGTAACACAAAATCAAAATCAAGTTTATTCAAATAGGCTTTTACAAGCACTTTTGAATCGTCATTTAAAAATTAAGTGAAGCTACCACCGGTTCGGAAAGTAGAATCTACCGAGAAGAACCGGCAAGAAACTCAGTACTTACTCTTTCTCAACATTTAAAAGATACAGTCATGTTATGTTAGTTAAATAGAATTATATTTAACTATATATGTATGCAATATATCTTGCGTGGAATTCAACAGGTATTAACTCCACGCTTTTTTGTCATCTATAAAATCTTGTATCGAATATTATGCTCAGTCGGTTTTCGATATTAGACGGGTGAGATACGAAGTGAATTCTCACAGAAAAGCACTGCATGAGCAAGGGAACACATTATTATTGTACTTTATGTAGGCCCGTGGTTTCCAGGATTACCAACTTGACATCGCAAATAAATTTTAAACATCGAAGGAAAAATCGAACGCTAACCGAAACGAGATAAAAAATTATACATTCGAAAATCATGAATTAAATTCATCCGATAATCACTAAGGTTACTTCGATGTTGTTATATTATTTTCGATTATAATGTTGGTACTGGAAACTGGTTAATGTACTGTGAGATAAGGTTATATTTTTATTTCGTAATCATAATTATGATATTTCTTTGAGTTTACATGTTTAGTTTTTTTTTTTTTTTTGTAGCAATGTAAGGTGCAATGCGTCTCGGGTGCAATGCCACAACTTACATTTGGAAGTTATTTTTATAAGCTGTTTTAATAATTCTGTTTTCTTTTCTGTTTTAATTTAAGAAGTACTTATCGATTATGTAAACAGTTTGATTATTATATTTTATCTAATGTATATTTTTTTACATCAAATAATATTAGAGGTATTTTAATAACTTTTAAAGTTACATTATCAGTTTGGATCATTTTGAAATAATTATATTATATTAAAGTGGGACTAATATACTTTTATTAAAGTAGGACTAAATTGAGTTATGAATTGAAAACTACTCTTTCGAACCAACAGTTTTTTTTCTATTTTTATTTTGTATTATAAGGCACAGAAAAAAGGAACATTTGCAGGATGACTTAATCAAACTCCGTCGTAACAATATTTAAACTTAGACAATATTACAGTTATAAAAGATAGTCTAGTAACATTGATTTTAACAGATATTAATAAATTCTTCTTTATATATCTATTATATCCGTAATATTATAACAAATTATTTTATTAAAAAAATACACTACGTATTTACTAATTAGAAAAAATATAATTTTTTTTTTTAAATAATACTGTGTGAAAAATTAAGCTCCGTACTTTTCTAAATATTGGTATTAGATTTTGACTTTTTGACTGACTTTTTGTAACTTGTCATTTAAATCTTTAGAAAAAATTAAGTCAGTGATTGTTTTTATATTTTAAATATCTACTTTTAAGTAGCATTTTCGTGATTTTATTATTATTTATGAAAATCGATAATTACACAATTTAGGTATCAATCATTTGTCACTCTACCACAAAAAGGCCACTGTTTTTAGTATTCGTTGAGTCCAGAAAGACAATTAAATTAAATTAACAAGAGATAGCAACATTATGGCAACAAACAGCAAAAAGCAACAACAAAAGTAATAGAAATCCCAAAGAATATGTACATAAAACAAATAAAATAAAAATATAATTAATTAAATTATTATATAAAAAAAATCATAATTGTACTTTACATAAGTAATTACGTATCTTATAAAATAAAGCGTTTATCAAACTTCGTAATTTTTAAACACAAATTAACTAAATAATCAGTTAAGCTTAAGACCAAAACCAAAGCAACATTTAAATAAAATATATTCGTAATCTGTATAAATATTTAAAAATCGAACGATTAAGACTCGCCTTTTATAATTTTAAATTGATAAATACCGAAATAGTAATTAAAGGTTATATCAAAATTACCAATATTAGCATAATTTTCTTTACAAAAAATTATCAACATAAGTTAATGAACTCTACGTACAAGAAATCAAATTAGAGAAAATAAGTTCAAGTATCAACTACGGAACCCTTGCTGGAATCTAATAAGATAACTAACAGATTGTTATTATGCGAAAATAATATAAGTATGTACAGCTAATTGTTAAGACTTTTTTAAGAGAGATGATTGAATTACATTATTAATATTTAAATTATTATAAATACTCATACTTAAGGGAGATTAATGTGTTTCTGTATTAATACAGCCAGTGAACTACAGGAACAAGGAACATAACATCTTAGTTCCCAGAGTTGGTGACATATTGACGATGTAAGAATAGTTTAGTTTTCTTACAGCTTCATTGTCTATGGGTAATGGTGATCACTTACCATCAGGTGGCACATATGCTCGTCCGCCAACCTATTCCATAAAAAAAAGAAATAATAAATAAGCCGTATATAAACCACGACTGGGCTAGAAATTCCTTTCGTTTCAAGCGAAGTTTTAAATACTTATTGTTATAATAAGAATTATACAAAAAAAACATTATTTATTTTGCATATGATTCTTTTTTTAAATTTCAAGATGTTTATAGATTTTAAATTCTTATTGTAATATATAGAAGTATTATAGATACTCTCCCGATAACTGTAATAACTGATCTATTTATTATGTAAATAATTATAGTTTTCAAGGTACACGGGGTATTACAACATAGATCCAATCTATAAACCACTTACTATTTCTTGGACCATTTGATCAGTGGCTTTCTTAAAATAAATTAAAAAAAAACACCAACATTGACAAATGCAAAAAAGAAACAAAAAATATATTAAATATAAATACATCAAAAGGAACTTAACAGTATATTTTAATGGAATTGTTTATTATTTTATTAATATTAATTTGCGATCTTTGCATTAACAAGATCTATAAACTCGATAACCGTAAATTTAACTCAAGTTTTTTAATTAATTATATTTACCTAAATTGTAATTATGATCAATTTCAACTTGTTCTGGGATTTGGTTGTAATGTCTTATATACTTAACGGTGTAACTAGCCTTATCTACTAGTCAGTTCATATTTTTATAATTCCAATTATAAATATGTACACTACTGGCAAGACTATTTTAAATTTGAATCTTAATCTTTCAGCTTGAAAAATATTTCTGACAATTCATTTTATTTGTTACGTCATAGTTATATTATCTGTATACGCCGGAAAAAGTTTTGGGTTACATCTGCCAGTCCGCAAATGTTAAAATAAGCCCCTAATTCTTCATAGAATCGACAAAGAGGCCCTTGTTATCTGGCTGAATAATAACTCTATTTGAAAGCGTTAATATAAAAAAAAAAGTTAAAACAATAAAAAATTGATATTCGTAAATTTAAATTTGGAATGTTTTAATTCGATCAAATTAAGAAGTAATTTTGTTAGTTTAACTATTTCGATACGGGCCGCCTTAATTAACTACGTTTGATTTCAAATCGATATTGAAGACTAAAATAACCATAATGAATTAAATGAGCATAATGTATTTATGCTCTGTTCAATGCGCTTAATCCCATCGGAATCAATTAATTCAATCTAAAACTTCAATAGCTGCAGTGCTTACAGATAAAAACCCGTTGAAATTTATAATATTATAGATTACATTTTGTGTATAATTATACAAATATTAGTGTCATCACGTTTTGTGTGTCTCATTAAATGCTGATAATTGAAAGGAGATCGTAAGTATTATTTAAAAAAAAAAAAACATTCCTTTTTTTGTTATGTTTTCAATGTCATTGCAAGGTGGTTGCTGTATTACATACTAATGTGTGTGTTCTAATTGTAAAAAGAATTGAGCGTTTTAATTATAGTTAATTCAAATTAAAATCCGATGGTTTGTTAAGGCTAAAAATAAGAAATGTTGGGAACGTGCGGCGTTGGCGGGAGCTGCGCGTCGAGTGAGCCGGTAGAGCCGCGCGCCGCGCTATCCAATTGGTCGTTCGGCGCGGCCCGCCCAAGGGAGGGGGCCACGCACACAAACAAAACGCTCACCTAAGATAATTTATTTTATGTTATACCGTTTGAATATTTTATATTTGTGTGAGTTTTTTGCGTTCAGTGTGAAATATTCGCGCGATAAGAAAGAAGAGGGGAACAGATCGATCGGGTACGTTGCGCTTTTTATTTCGACACTCAGTTGCCTTATTGTACGAGTTTAATTGTAGTGCATCTTCGGTTAGGTTCTATTAAAGCTTCGTAGTTGACACCCTGTTTATAGTATAATTCGCTCGAGGCTCTCAGCAGCTGACACTCTCGTGACTTTGTAGAGTCGTTCTATGCAATAAATAATGTTGATCTTATTCAGACTATTTAATGGGGACATAAATAATATCAACATATTCATTAATATTTAACTCTTGACAAAAAAACTCCAACAGCCATCATATATTTAGTTTTTAATAGCATTTCACTTACTCATAACATTTAGTATTCAACTTACAAATTGCTAACTTGTTAAAGAATACTGATGATGTATAAGGCTTTGACAAAAAAAGTTTTTATTTCAATATTTTTCAATTCTTAATCGTTATAATTTTAAATGCTATTAAATTGAAACAACGCGGTATACAAAATGCTAAAAGGCTCTCGATTCTGCTACTTTATAACCGTGCTAATAATATTTTATATATGAATATAGCAAACATTGAAACTTATGTGTCGCATTTGTTATTTCGTTGTTTATAGAAATCGTTTCGAGCTGAAACAAAAAATACGGTGCATGTTGTCGAACAAAAATCGAGAATCAAAAGGGTAGTTAGTAGCATTTAAATATAACGGCGTATGCAATACAGATACAGTCGGGACGAACACACTGGGAGACCGTTTAATGCTGTCACCGCTAACACGCTTCAACCAGTAGAGCGACCCGGTAATATAACCCATCGAGTACACAACAGACCACAACAGCGGACTCCACGAGCGCCGTATAGCTATCCTAGTTCAGCGTTATTGGAAAATAAAAATTACAAATGTCGTGGTTACCTTTAATCACATGCAAAGCTATCATTAAGTCGACTACGGCGAAGGCGCTCGTCGTGCGCGTCGTCACTGTTAATTATCACAATATATAAGTATAAAATGAAATAAAAGGGACCGCTCCATACCGACACCGGCGTAAAAAATACGAGAAAAGAAAGAGAAGCTTTTAAAAAAGAAAGGAGTGCATCTACCCCCACCTCCGGTGCCCCCACCGAGCGGGGCCGCCCCTGCGGCGGGCGCCACCCATCGCACCGCAAAAATCGAGAGCGTCGGCTGCGGCGCGGGGTCAAACGGCGACGCGAGCGTGAAAAGAAGGAGCGGTGTGCGAGCAGCGACCGACACACACAGACGCGAGTGTGCGTGTGCGCGCCGAGAGGGACGGCCGAGGCGAGAGAGGGACGGCGGCGCCAATTACTATCACCTGGCGGGCAGCTACCGCATTACCCACTGCCGCCGCGCGCGCGACCACGCGCCGCTCAGCACGCGGTCGCTCCGGAACGCTCCGTGTCGGTCCGCGGCCATCCGCCGGCTCCGGCTGCGACTCGATCGATTCTCTCGACGCCTGAACGCCTGACGCCTGCACCCCGTCCTCGCGTCATGCACCGGACTCGCCCCGGACTAGTGCCCGCGAATATGAAACTGTGAAGTGAGTGCGGACTGTGACGAGAACTTTACGTGTTTATTCAAGTTCAACGATCAATTTTTAAAAGTGAAAAATGACGTCTCAATTCGCCTTCCGAGGATCTCCTCCGAATCAGGTAAATTTCTTTCTCGTGTTTCATACGTTTATTGTATTGTACAATAATTAATATTGTCATGTTTTGCAGAGCGATTTTTTTTTTTTTGAAAAATTTTATTACTATATTTTAATGTTGTGTATAGTTATTTGTTGACAATTTTTATATGACGGTATGCTTACGTAGCTCTCCATTCAGTAAAAATCGGGTTTTATTGGCAATTTTCCAAGACTATTAAAACCCTATTATTGGGTGTTTACGCTGGCCGCGAAACTGCAATAAGAGAAAAATTCTTCCGCGCCGTTTTTTACTTTTTAATCTCAAAACCTTTTAGCATTTTTTTCTTTTAATATTCGGGACGTAAATAAATTTATTTCGAAAGACGATGACAAATGAATACGTAGAGTCAATTTGATAAATAGTTTAAGCATCAAGTTGGTTGTTTTATCCGAGTAGACTGACATGTGTTGCGGAGTCGGGGCGTACACAATCAGTGACTGATTTGATTACAAATGTACGAACTTAATCAACTCTACATAACGTGCCATCCACCAGGACTCTCTTCAAACTATTCGCTATACATAACACACCAAAATCATCTAACATATAATACATTACATATATCTGTGTATTTGTATTTATTTGTAATTTATTTTATTTATCTTAAATAAAATTTTATTCACAAGTTATATTATAAATGTATGTCAGTTGTGCTTACACAGTTTTATTTATATATATTTGTATTTATTTCTTCTCCTTTTATTACAATGCGTAAAACTTTTAATTTTCTTATCGTGTTCACAATATTTTACGATGAAAATATACAGTTTTATAATATCTTACATATATTGTGATTCAATATTTTAAATTCACATTTTAATGATGAATTCATATCATCTAAATAATTATTTTTAATAATTTCATAAATGATAAATACATAATCTTTTAGCTATATCTAATTATATATTTAATACAAGTGTTATAATTAACTTTAATTTTTACTAAACACATTGATAGCTTTATATATTTTTAATGATACGCTTTTAAATAATTTCTAATATTCGATACTCAAATCAAGTCTTGTTTTATCCGTTCAAAAAATTTTAGGAATAAAAACAAAAAATATATTTTAAAATTGTTTTTATAAAACTTTACAAAGACTTATTTTTCTACTTGTATAATTTTAAAGTAATGTCATCTACATGTTATTGCCGTCACAAAATTGCATTTAAATCATGGCTTATTATAAACAATAAATGGTAGCTAAAAAAAGTGTTGTATTGTTTATTAGAAATTTCTTGTACAAAGTAATACTTTAATATAAGAATTATTATTCGCATACAGATTAATATAAATTTTACAGCTTAAATAATACAAAGTTGTGTCCGGTAAAATGGCCTCCTTATAAATGATGTATAATCATAATATGCTTAATTAAATTTGGCTTTTAAATGCAACGTTTGATAGTTGATAGATATTTCATAAGACTACTAAAACTATCACGGTTTGAAAAGTAGAGTTTGCCGAGAAATACCGACAAGAAACCCAATAACATCTAATTTATACGGTTTATAATCGATACAATAAGTAATTGGAATATTTATAGAACGTCTATTTTAGGCTGAGTATCTTAAGTCTTAGCATTACTTGAAAACCATTTAAAAATTTCTGCATCGAGTAAAACGTTCGGATACCTTGACAATACCGATATACTTTTGTGTAACAAATACAGGTACAAAATAATATATAAAATTGTGTTATAAAATGAAGCAGTTTAGGTCTGAGATTTGATCATTATCTCAACCTGTTTAAAATAATTTAAGGACTATTAATATGTATTTTACGATAAGGTTTTTAATAATATTAAAAGTCTGTCCAAAATTTATGAAGACGATATTCTTTTTCAGAAGTAATTAAAAATAATGTCTTTAGTAACTCTTTATTCAGAAATAAATACAATTAATAACAATAAAATTACAATTTATTTACTACCATACTCTTTATTGAAATTTAGATACTATAGAAACAAATCATTTTTTAAATGTAACACACATATGAATATTATAAAAGTCTAATGTAAATTCAAACGGGCACTATAACATTGGATATTAGCCACGTTATACTACGCATTAAAAAAAAAAAGAAAATATGTTTAATTTAGTACAATAATATATAGTACATTTAGTACTATTTTAGATTCATATAAATCCGTTTGACATTTTAGTGTAACAGTTTAACATTAAAATATATGTTATATGTAGAGTCATATATGATAGAGTTTGTATATATGTAACACTAACTGTTCGAAGTTCAAATATCATATTCGAACACCTTGCTATAATTTGAGCAATAGCTAGCTAGTAATTAAAGTCAGTATATTATCCTTATAAACGATTCAATGTCAAATATAAATAAAATTAAAAAGTTTTACAAAGAGCTATTCTTCATATATCATTTTAATGATAATATTACTGTATACACGCTTACTGTTAATTACTCGTGTATATTGTACGTTGAAATAATAAACAGCTATTGAACGAATCGCTATTTTTTTTATTAGCTTGTAAATTGTAAGCAAAGGTAAAATTATATTAGTTACAATTTTGACTAATGTTGCTTTTAAGTTTATTTATACGAAAGCTTAATATCGTAATTTATACTGCTTACTTTAACATCATTTTTATTATCAATTAATTTATCATGAATAAAGATATTGGAATAAATTCATATAAGAATATTCGAAACAAACTTAACTTCAGCTTTTATTTCTGATGTGAAGAAATATTTATAAAACCAAATTATTAAAATACGTAGAAAACAAAATAGTTTAATTTACGGCTTTATAATCTATTACCTTTACAACAATTGTCAAGAATAGATGAAAAATATGTTATTTAAATCGAAACGCACTAAAAAATTTAAAAATAGAAGCCATTCTATAACTGTCAACTTTAATATTAAAATACCCCGGAGCAAGTCAGCGTTACTTATAAGATTTGACGCGAATTGATAAATTCACATAAATCATTGCTTACTCATACTTTATCTTTATAACTTTTTTACCAAATTTTGTAACAATAAAATCCTTTTTTAGAACATTTATAGCTCTAACTATTGAAATGTTTAATTAGCTATTAAGAATCGACGGAATCTAATAAGCACATGAACATATATATTTATTAATTAGCAGTTTTGGGTTCCACGTTTGTATAGCCTTTACAGGATTAAAAATTTATCACCGAGTTTATTGATGAAGTTTCCACATAACATATATTAACATATACTACAAGCAATTCATTATGTATCAATTACCGTTCTTATTAAAATAGTACAGCAAATTATGAAAAGTAAAACACTTATAATTTAAAACAATTGAATCAAATTGATATTATGTAAATATTTTGATATATTCCCTGTTAATGGACATTATAGATTCTAATATAACAAAAAAGGCTTGTATATCAGTATTTCACACAACAATAAATCTATCAAAATTATTGTAAACGTTGTAACTTTTGAATAATAAATAAGGTATATTGATTTAATTTATTGCATTTCTTTTAAACGATAGTTGTTATTTATTTCGATTATTTATTGTTGTCGCTATCCGGATATTTCAACGATTAAGTCATACAAGACAGAGGAACAAATTAATAATCGACAAAGGACATAAAAAGGTAATAAAACCACTCATTTCAAGTCAATAGATTCCGAGTAATACTTCAAAAGCTACGAACTTCTTTATATCACGGACAGCGCATACTTGCGTAGTTATTCCGAGCAGGACTTTTGTTGTCGTATAAATCTACAACAATTTTCTTGTCTCGACCCATTAAAAGAGTTTTTTCGAATCGAGCGCTGTAATTGCGCAGGGTTTGCATAAAAGGGATATAATTAATATACTAGACTTAATTTGGTCTCGAGTAAGCAGTTGGTTTTTGTACTATTACACCGGACATACAAAGGAGCCGCGGTATAAACCACTGTCGAAGTTATTTACTGACTCGTCTAAAGGCCAGCGCAAACATAAGTCAAAACGCATGTAATGTTTTCACATTAATATAAAACTACAATAACACACACATGTATATCTGTTTATGATAACCGTTTTCAATAAATTCATATCAATGACATGTTTTGAAAAAATAATTTAAAAATTTGTAACTCGATTGGTTGGATATCCTTTGTGCGTTTAATATAACACATAATTTAAACTGAAAGATAAAAGTACTAAGTATTCCTGTTTAGTGGAAGAATATTTTATGAGTAGCTTATAGCTATCCGGCTTGCACAAAGCCCTAACAATAAGTAAATTTTTCACTACGTATGTTATATGTATACATGTAATTAACGACCTTGACTTTCTTACAATAAATGATAGCAAAACATACGTCACACACTTTCCTTTAACTATAATATTATATTATACTTGGATAAAATTTATTACAACTCATTTTATACATATTTTAACTAATTTTGTTCTAACTAAGACAAATACAATTAAAAGACTAAATATAAATGCCTCAAACTGTAAACCTGTGTGGGCTTGCAGTCAAAGCAAATTTACCGTACCGAAATAAAAAAGTAATTCTCGAATGAGACCTTAAATTATTATCATCATAACACTCAAAGAGGTTTCACTTTAATCATCAACACTTTGATAACGTAACTGTTCATACATCATGTCACTTGCTGATATAGTGCAGTACGAAGTCTAGTCTCCAGTCTACGCTGTCGTCGTACTGACAGTTTTTGCTTCATATATTTAGCCTATTTGTCGCCGCGGTACTGGACGGGACCGAGCTATGACGTAAGTGGGTTCATTATTTAAAGATCACTCTATCTCTGAGTGCAATCCGTCAATAATATATTAAACAGAGTCAAGTTTATTTGCTCTGCGATATCGGTTTATTAAATTTCGCGGTTGTCATATTAATAACAGAGTTATCTCAGATTTTGCCATATTGGAACGTTGAATGGTAAGTTAATAAAGATAAAATTATGGTGTAGGGGGCCGCGTGCGTGGCGCGCTGTCTAGTTTCGCTATCTCAACGATAAGGGGCCCGAGCGAGGGCCCTCGTTCGGAGGGATTATCCTCATTATTTCTTATTTTCGAGCTTCACTCCGAGTACCTTATGTCGTCACGTTGTGCGGTCAGTCTTATTTCGTCTAGCGTCTAAATGCGCCTAAGCCAGCGATAAAAGCACTCGCACTCAATTATAGAGCCTTTTTAATTTGTAGTCCACCACATAAGCGTGAGCAACGAGATGCTCTCTTATTGTTCTTCTCGTACACTCGAGAGCAATGTAGCTTAATGTACCATCTAAGAACTTTTATTGCTGGGCAATTCATTAGCAGTATTTACTCGCACTGCTATATTTAATATCCCTCACATATGTGTTACGATAACGTTGCCAAATGTTAAGTTATATTTTAACGTTATAACGCCTTAGCATTTTATTTATCGTTACAAAATAATACAAAGAAATAACGATACAGCGTTACGTTTTTATGATGTAATTAGTACCGTCGAGGCGTAAGTAACATGAACCAAAACTAATTAAACATTATTTTCGTTACATAAAAAAAACTTCCACAAAATGGTTGGTATATTGTCCACGCGTATTGAATAACGGTATCGTTATATTCGGATACCTGTAACATGCACGATTATAGATGGAGCCTGAACTCGATGTAGTCTCAATATACTTAGCGTTATAATTTTGTCAAGATATTAAAAACAAAAAACGATTTGAGACTTTGAAAATTGATACGAAATGTTATAAAGACACTTTTATTTCAACGGCCCTGGATAACAGGCTTTTTAGTTTTAACAGTTTCTAATTAAATGTGTGCTAAATTTGGTTTAAACTAGTTTAATGCAGATTCACCCGCATGGATCTAGTTTTCATGTACGACGTAACTACAGTTACATGTAAATAATATATAAATTTAACGAACATTCAGAGTTACTGACGTAAAACAAAGAGTTTACTTATAACATACAAAAGGTTGAACGATAATTATATCTTTTAATCGTTGAATTAACTAAGGGCAAATAAAAAACCTACATACATATAAAAAAAATACCTTTTTGATAAGTCATTGACGGACACCATAATTTTTCCTATCTCTAACGCTTCCGTTTTCGATGAAACTCTACAAAAAATATCACTTAACTTTTGGATATTTTTAACTGATAAAAGTGATATGTGATACGTAGGCACTCATCGCCTGGCAAAGGAGGTCAATTAAATTCTTTTATTACAAGTTAGGGTAATTACCTTTAGCATATCTTATACTTGATTAAAAAAACATGTTATAATTGTTTAATTATCTGTCCCGATCTAAACACAAGGATTTTAAGTTAATCCAATGAAATGATAATGGCTACACTAACTACGCACTCAAATTATTTTTAGATAAATATTTATACAGAACCCACTATTACCTAAAAGTACGGCTATAAAGTATCAAATTTTGTTTAAGAGGCGATATGAGCAGGTATTAACCACCAAAAATTAATACAGTGTTATATCAAACTCGGATGTTATCAGCAATCACGACTCAACTTTATTCGATCAACTGCTAAATCGAAAAGCGACTTGAATTTAACTGATTTTCGATCAAAAATTAATTTGGGAGCGATTCGATCAGTCTGCCTTGCCGAAATGGAAAATTCGAAATTTGAACAGAAATTCAAATGAACCAACGACAAGCGACAGATAATTTAACAACAATAATTAATGGACGGATCAATAAATTTAATTTAACTTTCAGAATATAATATAAACAATTTCAAAAATAGAATTTTGTTAACTTTTTAAAAAACGAACATTTTTAAATTACATATTCCAAAACTAAAACATAACACGTACAATAAAATTACTAATCGAGAGATACAAGTGACATTCAAAGGTAAGAATTATTGTTTTTTTATTAAATATATTAAATAAAAAAGGTTGTATAAGTATGCGTTATACCAACCTCATTGTTCATCTGCTGTCTCACTCTAAAACATATATGTTAGATAAGGAAATATAATGTAACTGATGGTTTCAAGAACTTACTGGCTATAAAAATAATTCAAAGTACTCAGCTTTGGTATGCAATAACTATAACGATATTAAATGTTGAATTAACCACAGAGCACGTAGTATATAAAAAATGTCATATGTACACTGTGTTCCTCATTGCAACTTTAAACGATCTCATAGAAATAAATACTCATAAGGAAAAATATTTTCTTCATTTAAAATATTACGTAAAATATGATATTTTCTTTGAAAAGAAAATGGGTACACGGTTAAAGTCGATCGGTCTAGTGCGTAGCACTTTTGCAATTTTACTTGATCTATGACGTTCACGGTACGTTTTTATTTAAACACCAATTAAGAACAAGAATGGGTTGTAAATTTTTATGCTGCCTACGCTTTAAGAGGACTCAGGATTTGATGGTGTTTATATCGACTTTAGACCTTATAGCGTTCGTAATAAGAGAGTTTGAATGTCGTTAATGTATAATTGTGTCGTACTCTCAAAATAAACCGTAGGTATTGAGTTTTATTTTGATACGATTCTTGTTCTATGGCTATTAATTTGCCTCACTATAGTATTGTACTTTGTAATTATCATTAACTGCCCACACTTTGACTGAGCTTTATTTAAATTTTAACATAAATAACTCACAACACAATGCTCTATCGGTATGTCTGTTAATTACATCACACAAAACTTATTAACAGATTTAGTTCTTTTTAAAGATGGCAATTACTGTTTCTTATCTGTGGTCAAGATAATATATTAGATCAGAAAATGACACTGAAAAACCAGCTCAACTGTAACGTCCTTATCAGTTTATCAATCTTATTCACGGCGGCGAATGTTTGAAAATCGAATGCTCAGGATATTTATAGTACACAAAGGTAGATTTTCAGCAGCGCCTTCTATCTTGCCTTGCTAACTCATTAGCCCCTTGTCCTTACACTGGCTCACTCGCCCTTTCGAACGGGACGATTAATACAAAGTATCCTTGCTTTACAGTGTACTTGGTATTATACAACAATGTTGTAAACATACATAGCTATTTATATGATTTTTTTTTTCAATCGCAAAAATCCTTTTCAAAAGACGGTTTAAAAGTCAACAGATACAAATCATAGTGTAATTAAGCTCAAATGATTGATAAATTACAATGCTATCTCCCCTTCGCTATCACACTAACCAAATATCAACTGGAATTAATGTTTCATTGGAATATCAATCTTACGTCATTGTGATACGTTCTAAAATCGTCAGTTTACAAAACAAGAGGGTAGAAATCCCAACGTTACCTAATGTCTACATTAAACAGCATCGGAGTTTCATGGAGGCATTCATTGTTTCCTAACTGAATTGTTATTTTTATTTATTACGCTTTTATTATTAAATTTTGGCCAAACAACGCTTTTGACACAGCGTCGGATAAAGGACTTCAGATAATTTATTATGTATATAATAGTTTGTTGTACGATATGTTTCCTTTGAGATGTTTTATTCGAAACCTATATTGGATTTATAAAAGTGTATTTACATTCGGTGACCATATTTATAGGAAATCGCGGACACTTGTACTTATTTATTCGAATTTAATTACGTTTAAACGCAAATTACAGTTATTTGGTAAATTGAAACGGCATATAATTAAAATAAAGTACCTTTTATATGCTTTAGTTTCATGTCTATAATTACATGAAATAGAGACATAATTATTTCATCTTGATTCAAGCAAATATAAAGTCATTCGTTAAAGTAACTTGAGCATTAAACACATGACGGTTTCTTGAAACAACGAAGGCATTTCTAAACAAAACTCAAGTGGATCCAGGGCAATAACCAAGTTCGTAATAAGCCATCAAAAATCCTTCATTCCCAGCCGTCTTGACCTCTTTTTCTCACGCACAATTTAACTTTTAGTGTTTGCCATTCGACGGTTCTGAAAAAAAAAATAAGGAATTGTAATTAAGTAAACGTACCTTCCATTGTTCTGTACGAGAGCCTTATTTTTTTATCGTTAATATGTATAAATATAAATGGATTCATTTAAATGTTCCTTTCTCTCCAGAAATTAATACACTCTAATTGCTATTATTGTTCGTTACTATTAATATCACCAATAAAGACAGCAATATTAATAAATAAATATTTATATAAAACGTTACGATGGAAAATAAAAATGATAATGTTATAAAAAACTTATCGATATTTGCATTAGCAGTGTACAAAATTGTTTTACATGTTCCACATATGCGATAACAATGTTCAAACAATTTGAATAATTAGATTCTAATGTGAAAACGATAATCCACGTAAAAACATTGTTTCAAAAATATATCATCGATATTATATAATCGGTATCGAGAGTAATGTATCGAGAAAAATCGCATATTTTTTCGATAGCCGAATGGTATTAACATTAAACCGATATCGAATATCGATTACGATAATGGTCCGTGAACAGGATCTCGGCTACCCCTAATCTGATAGGCTTTCGGGGAATCTTAAATTAATTTCTCCGAAACGAAGCGTGTGCGTAAGAGTGACCGTGTCTCGTTACATCCACGTATTGCGGCGATTCGGGCGCGGGCGCAACCGGATTTATGCATGTGTGCAAGCTATAAGCATTACCTTCATATCCGTATCGCGATTGTAACTCTTACACTTTGAATATAGAGTACATTTTCCTTCGACTGCACTTGTTATGAATTATAAATAGGTACTTAATTTTTTCGCACTCCATACTCGTGTTGTTTTGTTGTTATTATCTCTTAAAAACACATATGTTCTAGACTACTATCAGTTATGTTGTAATAATTTATTTATTAATTAAAAGCGTATTCGAAATGCTTTTACAATTTTTATACGAAGAAAGTAATTTCGAATAACAATATCATGAAAGAAACAATACATTCTTATAAATTGGTTAACTGAAAAGTTTAAACTTAAGAGTTGTCGTAAGATCGTTTGCGGGGAGATAAACTCGTCCGAGTAATCCATAGATCTATCGACGCTCCAGATTCACAATCACCGACAGAATTGAGTCGGGAGACAGTATTATGTGTACTAAAATACACGTGTTTGACAATTAGTGGTGTTGTATCGCCCACGACCCCGCGACATCAGCACTCGTCGAATCATCGCGGCAGCCGCGTTATATACTCTGTTTATACATAACATTGTACACACAGACCGCAATTTATGTTAATGTCATACGCGATAATATATTAATTTCGTATTAATTTTAACAAACTCAATAGCACCGATTTTAATATGATTTACAGGTAGTACAGATAAGATCCCAACTGATATAGTTCTAATCATATAAAATCAACTCCTGCATTTTGTATTACCGCCTGCAATCAAAGTAGGATAGCGAAGATTCTTACGATATGGGAACTTCAAAAGAAATTTAATTAGCCGATTATTGTCTTTATCTGCTACCATTACGTGGTACCTTCAGAGGTGTATCGCCGCTTTGATGAATCTCAGATTATATATCAATCGATAAAATTGAATCGGAGATATATAAGATAATAGTTTTGTTTTAACGATATTTTATCAAATAACATTGCTTACAAGTGCGGTACTCGACTCTGAGAGTGGATTAAATCGACGCATTCGTTACTTGATCGATAATATAATCGATTTAGAATAAATTTCCATTGAATGTAGTGTAGTCTGATACACGTTGAATTATTTAATTTCGGACCTACAAGTGCTTATGTATATTATTAATATTAAAATAAAATAAAGGCGACGGAACGAGAGAGCAAACGAAAAAGCCATTGCGAATATCCGTAACGAATCGCTGCGATTGTACACATCGTATGTTAGTGGCCTTATTGCGTTTGGTATTTGCAGTTATTTTAGTAATAGTGGTCGATTAGTAGGTAACGACAGGGAGCGATAAAGTCTTAGAAATCGCACGGGATGTTTTGAATCGGTAACGCTTTAATGACGGCCATATTCGATGATTCAATATTCGCTAGTGTACATTCAGACATGTGTACGAAACATTGTTTTATTGTAACGTTTCATTTCGTAACTATTAATTTTAAAATAGGAATTAAAACGCATTTGTTAAATCGATTAATTGTTAATATTTAGATTAGATGACGCTATATCGATTTTTTGTGACTGTATTGTACGAAATTCGAATTGATTTACAAAATTTACAACTCGTAAAAATACATAGATAATATTACGTGTATACAAGTTCGTATCGTAAATAACAATGAAAAAAAAAATCATTCGCGTAAAAGTAAATTCTATAATTTTATTCATGAAGCATGTGTTATACAAAAATAGTGATAAGCTAAAATCCAAATTCAAAATTGGAATCGTATAAATATTCAAACAAGATTCCTATTTACTTTTTTTAATCAGATCCAAGTATTGGAATACTGTTACAGATAAATAATCAAACAAATTTTAAATTAGGAATATTAAAATAGATTATTAATTGCAAGTCGAATAACATTTGGCTACACTTAGATTCGAAATTTAAACTATCTATATTTAGTTATAATCCTTAATTTTTAATGTTCATAGATAAAAAAATACCATCTTCATTGTGGTTTAAGTATTTTTAAGGTGCAATTATTTGAATTATGTAACATTGCATAAATCAAATAATCATTAACGTTCTTATGCATTACATAATCTGAACTTAAATTGAAGCAATTGATTAAATATTTTATCGATAGTCTGAAAAATTTGAACGAATTTAAATTGATGTTAAATGAAACAGTTTTCTCGTGTACATGTGTGTGTAGGTCCGTATGTATGTGTGGAACATAAACACTAAACCTCCGTACGGAATGTAGGAATATTAAGAACTGAAACGTTTAATATTAGCATCGACCGACACGTGTTTATTTCGCATAAGAGACCAATAAATACCGCGGACAATCTGAACAAGTTCATTAGAACAAGTTTACAATGAGCGCGAATGATCGAACGCTCTCATGATTGATGGTACGTTTCTATCACGACATTCGGATATAGCTTTTGTTTTATTAGCACCGTGTATCGATTACTTTAATCGGATTGTTTCATTCGAATAATTTTCGCGATGTCATTGCGAGATAATTTGTATTTGACTCGAGTTGTGATCGATTTTTTCATGACTACCATTCGTTCATTAAACGTCTGTGTTCGATTTGCGATAGTTTGGTTAATATTTGGGATTTTACTTTGAAATATAACCTACCCCATAAACCTAAGAACGCCATATTTCCTACATATATATGAGAAGTTTTGGAGAAATCAAAACATCTCAACAATGTATATAACATTGCTCATTGAATATAAAGGTTGTATCGTAATTGTACTAGAGTTTGCAGCACTTATATATATATAGATAGCAAGCGACGCCTTTATCACGCATACCCTGCTAAAAGCAACTTTATCATATTAAACACAAATAAAATAAAATTATATTGTCATAAAAATTCTATCTATAGTAGGATTTTAAATTGACTGTCGTATTTCGTAATTTAATAGAACACATAATTAATGCAAGCCAATTTCAAGCGCAATGTACACGTACCATATTCAGAAATAACGCTTAAGTTTATAAATAAATGTTTAAGTATTTAAATTTGAATCTTTACGTGAATGCTTGGATAGGTCACATAGGTTACACCGAGAATCTTTTCAATAGTTTAATCTGTATTTGAAACCACATCCTTTGCTGCATAATTAATCTTCGTAATTAATATTTTAGTGATCGAACTAAATATTATTTTCCCCCAAAAGAGTACGTCGCTCGGACTTGCTGAGCCTTATTCCTGTTAATCTCATGAACAAAATACAGATGTCAGATGAAATGGGCATTTAACTCTGTAATGTAACATTTTAATCCCATAAATGTTTCTGATTATGATGAAGTCACATCTCCGGTTGCTGAGAAATCGCAATTTTATGAATGAGTTGTTTGAATGGAATACAATAAAGTACGCTTCGATTACGAACCGACCAGGAAAGCCTTCGTCAAGTAACTTTTAATAAAACTCTGTAATGGATTATAAACTTAATTTTTAAGTCATTACAGTTCATTTTAGTATGGACGCGTTTATTCGGGAACGCATTCAAAAAAGGTATTAAAAGAATTGGGACCGACATTAAAGATTTCAGCTCTCCATAAAACACGTCTTAATAAAATATATCAATTTACACCACAGCTCGCTTCTATAACACGTTCTCATTTTTTTCAATACTTTTCGATTATGATACGTTTCAAATATAAAAAAAGGCAACGACATCTTGACCATACATTTTAAGTTGGTATAGTAATATATCTAGAAGAAAAATATATTTAACGCACTCCTTTTTAATCATAACTAAGCATCTTCCCAATATTATTATAAGAATTTAGAGCTTCTACTTCTTCTTTTTGATTCTTGATGGCCTCTACCAAGAAGAACCGGCAAGATACACCGACCATTTCAATTAGATTTAAATCAGATAAATCCATATATTCTGCCTTAAAATCGACTACTACTACAATTTTACTTTCGGCATATTCTACTACAATTTTGTACATGTCCTAAATTTACAATGAACTTTCTCTTGAACACAATATGATATCGTTGATGTCCTCAGAACCGATTTCGGTCATTGCACAGGACACACTGTAGTACTCAAATTTGTGCACAAACACAGGTGCACTTACATAATTCGATGAGACGGCTATCCGACACGACCAGAGTACTGGCAGGACCAACGGCCTTATGTGTTTTCTGAGGCCCGGGACTGTTAACAATGCCGTGATTTGAACATCGGCCTGCTATTGAGAACATGTTGATTTTGAACTTATATAATACCCAAAAAAAATGGTATGGCAACACAGTTTATATAAAGAACACACCGTCCTAAAGACTTTCCTGTAGTACCAGAACCCTGGCACTATATTCTCTCTGAATAACCAGGCATCTTAATCTCATAGGTTTCCAGAAGTATGGAATGGTTTCTTGCAAAGGTATTCTATTACTATGTTTACGATCTGTGGGTCTGTTATAAGCAGATATATTCAATAACTTTTTAATTGCATGGGGATAGATAAGTTAGAGTTAGTCGATATAGAAAAAAACTATTAGTTTTCTATGTTGTCTTGGGTCTGGATGTTTGTGGTACCGTCGTTTCTTGTGATTTTCCATAACACAAGTGCTTTAGCTACTTACATTGGGATCAGAGTAATGTATGTGATGTTGTCCAATATTTATTTATTTTTAAAAACTGCAAAAGCAACGATTTATTTAATACGATAACTCCTTTTAAAAAGTCCAATGCGTCAAAGTTTGTAACGTAATTAGTAACTATTGAAAAATATGAAACAGAGTGTCGAACTTTATGTCAAAATATTCTTCGTCCAATTAGTCTTTTGCGATTATTATTTTCACGAATTTAATTTCAACTGTAGTTTCATAATTCAGACTCGTTTAAACAACCACAAGAAACTCGCTAACACTTTTTAACTTAATTAGTTGTTTGAAGTTATTTAATTTTAACACGAGCGTATACAAGCTCTACATATATATAGGTATATAAGTATTCATTTAAAAACATTTATCTTAACATACATCTAACAAATAAATGTTCAAAACAAATCTTGAGAATTGCTTGATATGCGCTATTAATAATGGTATCAAAATCGATAGACATTTGATTTATTCGAAATATAAATACGAATTTAAAAAAGGAACTCGATTTACATCGACATTAATCAATCGCTATCGTGATATTGGGAAGATATTTTTACTCTGTAATTATAAAATCATCCGGAACCGGTGGAAATTGGTCGAATACAAATTAATTATAGAATGCATTTCACAAAACGCCCGCTTTATATAGTGGTTAACCAAAGCTGTACGGAAGTTTCGAACGTTGTCTGTCCGACGGTACTGACAAACAATTTAAAACTTTAAAACCAAACTTTGAGGTTCAATTTCGCGCGAACACACATCGTGTTTATTAATTTACGTAGTTAAGGACTAAGAGATTTTTTTGTTAGTTACGTTTTCACACGAATAACTTCGCACTTAAAAACGTTATAATATTATAATCATTTCATTGTCCGTTTCGACACCGCTCCGAAGTATTAAAGATTACATTGTCGGTGCTTTTAACTGACTTTGTTTTTGTATGATTTAGATTTATATTGAGATTTCTTTTCTTAATATTATTCATTAAGATCTTTGCATTGATAGATGACACTATAAAAAAGGCTATTTAAGAGTTATAATACGTTTTTCATTGCCATAATTCCGAGAATATCCATCATCCGACATGAATCATCAACCAGCTGTAATTATTACAGAATAATAATCAAATCAAAATAAAACTGTTTATTAAAATAAACGTAACAAAAATTACAAACACATGAATATTTAAACAAGTGAAACGGTTCGGCGCGGGCGATCCTATTAATATACGTTATTATCATTATACACTATTATTAGGTACATACTTATCTTTACATTGCCGGGCATTAGAACGAACTTCCTTCAATATTTATTTATCCCTAATTCGAGCTTAATTAGGAAAGGTGTGAATACATTAAGAAAGGTTTACATCTGAGGGCGGTCTGTTATCGGGTCGTATATCTCCGACAGGATACGCCAGAGGTCGACGAAATGACGATGCCGGTAATTGTCCAATTTGAAACGAAATTTTATGTTAATAAAATGATATAGTCGAACGCGAAAGGTGTACGCGGTGATTATTGAAAACGATTCTTATTTCTATTCGATCGATTGTTGCCTTATCTCGATTATGAATCTAGACGGGGGGGGGGGATAATAAGTGAAAGCTCTGAACTAACAAAGATAAAATACTGAGGCCGATTGCTTCCTACGCAATTATAGGCCTACGTGTAAAACCACCTTTATTAACCGCCAAACATCAATTTAAAACTTTATAATATTGTTCCGGTCTAAAGGGTCAGTAAGTAAGTAAAGTAACAGCCTGTAAGTTTCACACTGCTGGGCTAAGGCCTCCATTTGATTTCTCGCATTATTTGGTTTGGAACATATTCCACCACGCTGTTCCAATGGTCCGTGGAATAAAGGGGTGAGTGACCCAGTGGAATTAAAAGAAATAACCACACTATTATTTTACACTCGTGTGTTTCTTTTATCTAATGTATGATTTATTTAAAGTAGACCATGAATGTATGGTATATAATTCGTGCTTTCATTGTCAATAATCTGGTGAGCAGGTGGCACCCTTCATTACCTAACCTTCGTTTAAGTTTAACCTATCAATTTAATCTAATAATAAACACCTCGTTCAGATTAAATTACGTAGTTTAAACAATTATTTAAAAAAGGGGTCTTCGGTTTTAACAGTATTTATAAACAGTTACATGATTGAACTACGACCAAAGCATCAATGTATTGTCATAGTCATCAAAAGGAACACGGACCAAGTACTAGTTATCCTAGCTAGGCTAATTAAATGACCTAGCTAGGCCAATTAAGAAACAATCCTCCCTCGGAAAGTTGAAATATTTAAAATACATTAAGCATCACCTCATCATCATAAGCCTATGTTTGTTCACTGCTGGATATATGCCTCTCCAAATGCACGCCACTTTGGTCTTTCTTTGGCTACTCGCGCCCAGATCCTGCCTGCCGTCTTGCGTAAATCTTCACTCCACCGTGCCTGAGAAAGTATCACATTTACATAGTTAACTGAAGCTATTGTTAAGTTCAATAGTGGCTATAAGAACTCTAAATCTTATGTTAATATAGTATCATAAAGCGTTCGACAAATACGTTTCATAATTTGCATTTCATTCGATAAAACTAAAACAATATTATCTAAATATTCGTCTTGTCTTCGTAATAGTGATGGATGGATTCGAATCCACGACTCTTTAATGTCCTCAAGCGAATCGATCATCGATTTTTGAACATTGATTTTAATTTTAAACTAGATTTAATGAATATGGATAATGTTAAATACTTTGAAGAAGTATTATAGTATACAATTTTATATCGATTAAACAGGAATCGATTTTGGATGCAAAAAAGATTTTAAAGAGAATCGTAAATAATATTATATTAAAGAGTTAACAAAACTCAGACAATTATGCAGTTAGTTCTCAAAACTCAATAGATAGTGTAGTCGACCTCAAAAAATCACTAATTTACAATTAATATCAGTTGAACTTGTATTTGTTACATTAAATGTTTTTTGGTATATAATTTCGAGGCTTATTGTACTCTAAGACACCAGTCATGGTTATCACTAAACCCGAATGAGATTAGTCTAACTGAGTTATTACTTTAAACTCGAAAGGATTGCGGGTGATATCTATGACTATCTAACTTAAATTATATTCTGTTAGTAATTTTATATTAACAAAAAAAATCGTTACGATATTTTGGAAATAATACTTCACTATCGATATGATATTAGGATTTATAAAACTAGTCCTTTAGCACTCCGATAAGTTAAAAAAAAGTAAAATAACTGTTCAATTAAGAACAGAAAACGTTCGAAAATCAAATTAAACGATTTTACATATGCCAATTATTCGATTTATATTTAATGTAAATTAAAAAAAAAAATACTGAAAACCGTGTGTTAGAGCAAAATTAACGTAATTACATTCAACATATAATCTCAATTCGTTTGATCTATCTATAAGACGTTTCAAAACTGTCAACAAAATCGAAAAATATATTTTGAATTTCGAACACTTTAAAATTCGAAGAAACTTAGCAATGTTAATTCGCACTTGATCTTTCCTGACCGTTTCAAATCCTTTATCAGGGACGAACGCTATCGTGTTTTATATCACAACATAGTTTGCATAAATTAAGTCTAGTTTTTTGGTTGTGAAACTATTTTTATGACTCACATCGGTCTATCGTTCGCATAATAATATATGTTGCGCAAAATTTACGCTTTTGTAATCGTACTTTGATTATTATTTATGTTTTTGTAATTGATACAAAACATGAAACCGTTTCAATCGGTTCTAAATTATTTGCCATGTTATTATCGAGTACTGGAAAAAAAATTGGCTACTAGGAAAAGCAATCCGTTACAGAATTAAACTTAGTTTAATATATCATCAGTTATTGGTTATTATTAATAGTTATATTGTTTATATGAAATGTTTTATGAACGGAAAGAGAGAATGATGATATTTTTATATATGTTGTTTGTTAGGTCTCGTTACATTTTATTAAATTTTTAGTTATTCATTGATATTTAGAAGTTATCGTAAATTATACAAGTAAAGGTCCGATGACGAGACAGTTTCTTCCGCGATAAGTCTCAGGAACAGGCACATGTAACATGTAAATAAAAACATGTGCGTGCCACACGAGCATTAATTAACATTGTTTTTATTTTGAATGTAATAAAATTTTATCTGAAAGTATTTTTAATTGGAAACGTCTATGAAGGGCAACATTGAAGCGTTTGTTTTCATCGTGCCAACATTATTTTGCACTTACGTGTAATTATGTATTTAATGAACCTACCTACGTTTATATTATCATCGTTTCAATAGAATTTATACAAAGAAACGTCAAAATAATCTTACATTTCCACTTAATTTATTAATTTACAAACGTATACTTTTTGTTCTTTATTTGAAGTATGAAAATATACGTTTCTTTTTTTTTTAAATTGAACCTACAAAATGAGTTCTTAGTCTGGGTTATACATATAGAATATGAAAGAAAAAAAAAAGTGCTTCGAAACAAAATGCATGTTCGATATTTGAACAGTTTAAGAATTAGCCTTACTGAATGATATCTCGGTAGACTTAGCGTTATCGTAAATTTAATTCTTTAATGATGCAGAGGCCGACTTTAGTAAAAACCCTTCAATACCTGCGCGGACGTCACCGCTCACAGTGCACGTCAAAGTTTTTGCCGCTTGATATCTTCAACGAAATTCATGTCATTGGGTCCGATTTCTCTAAGATTAAACCTTTTTTACATTATTTAACAAATAGATCGAACCCTTACACGCTCGAATATTCAGTTACAAGGTTTAACACTTAAAAGAACTTAACGACTACACACATCCTGTGGGCTACAATAAAAAAAGGAATGACAAAAAGACACATCATGTTTGTTTTTTAAAAGATGTCTGCCTGAGATTAGCCAGCGGCACTTTAATCCTTGAACCGTCCGATATTTTAAAAGGATATGATGACAACTTTTTTGTTCTGGTTATCTAACGTACTTATATATGTGCGTAACGGTTAGGGCATTACCGGAGTGAAGTGATAAAGAAACACATTCCCTTATCAGACGTTTTGCTGTACCAGAAACATACGTCTTCTGTTCGATAAACTTAACTTATACACAGTTCGAACGTTCACGAACGAATCAATCACTGCAGATAGATCCGACTTTTATTAATAGACAAATGGAACTTAGAATTACTTTAAAAGTAAATAACAATAAACATCAATCAAATTACTTTTCTTAAAAATATATTATTATCTAAAAAAAAAATACAAAATCCCAATCCAATATATCGAGTCGTTCTTTTTTTAAAAATCTAATAATAACTCGCACAGCTTAAAAAATGTGATGCTTATTAAAAATGTGCTATAAAAACATGGCAGTAAGTTTTAATTTGAAAAACATCAATCGAAGTGAGAAATCTGGCAGATCGTAGTCCCAAGAGCGTTAATTTCCTTGAAAAGTGATGGAGTCCCTTAAGTGCAAAGCTGTAAAATGTCAACGTTCATCAGATGTTTAGATTATTACCGCTAAGCACCCTTAGTATTGATACTTGAAACAAGACAGACATAAGATACGACACATTCGAGTCTAAGAATCAACATTAAAAAAAAAACATTTATGATGTTCTATTTTTAAAATATCGAATTCTATTTATTAAAATGAAAAAGATTTTAACACGATCTAATTGTATGGATTCTTAGTTCCTTATTTTATATATTACGATGATAACCTACATAACAAACCGTATAATAATTAAGATTCTAAATTCAAAAAAGTAACAGATTAATCGAAAACGCTAAATAGTTCTAACGGTGATAATATTTTACGCGTCTATTCCTTCGACACTAATTTAACGTCACGACATTTTTGACTAACGCCTGCAATGAATGCTTCTGGCGTTGAATTATAAGAAAATATTTAGAAAAATAACGTTAATTATACATAATATACTATTTGTTTTCGGTTAGTAAAAATAGCTGAGTGAAAATTTTGATTCACATTCTTTCCGTAGAAAGCGTAACATTAGCTTGTAGAAAGTTTAAATATTTTCAACATTAAAAACTACTAAAAACATACATATAAGACGTACGCGTTATATGTAATTAATTAAATTTCATAATTATGTTAATTGTTGTTATTATATCATAAACACTATATGTGACATGTTTATGCTTCGAATAATATCTAGTTAATGTTCTTGGAATGAAATAGTCGATATTAGTTAACGATATATTACTAAAACATATATTGTGATCACGTTCGGAAACGTTCGTAAATTATATATTTTATTTGTACAATAATTATTGATCTTAGTTCTATATATTTATTTATATTTTTATAACATACATACGATAAGCAATATTATATAACTTTCATATCTAGTACATTGTTAAGCTATCGTTACACTAAAACAAAAGAAAAACACAAAGATTTTATAAACCAACACCACACGTAGCCAATAAAAAAACACGTTTAATTATAGAATCATTTTCAATGGCGGAATAAATAACGCATGACGTAATACAGGTACTCCGTCGCTTCAACCAACAAATGCTCGTATCATTCGAACGAACCGTATCCCCTATAAGCACCGGCGTCGATTTCATCCGCATACCACTTCGCACTCATTATCCTCCCTACTCCGACGACATAAGGTCGATTCCACAAGAAGCTAAACGATACAGCCCTCGAACCCGCGGTATACGTATTGCTGGCAAGGATTAAATAACTATGCTGGGTATGTAATGTAGATAATACAGGGATCCGACATTTAACGGCTTCGGGATTACTTCAATAATTCCCTCGGCACAATAAATGTTTTCAGCCGGGTGGTAACGCGGCCCTCCCATAGGTGATTTTCCGATTTAAAATGGCGGATACGTTTAGGGCGACTGAAGCCATAGCATGGCCAGCTCGTATCCTATAGCACACGGGACACTACGCTTACCTACACCGGTTTACATAGCCAGGGGTTACAGGGACCAAACGCACACATGCTCGAAAGAAAACGAATAATAACTTGTCATCCAAAACGTCAACGATATATCACAGACCTTATTACGACACAAAGATTTATCCCCAAACATAATTTATTTTATCCGGAAACATCCTATAATAACACAGAATGGACACAAAGAGATTTAATTCATGTTTTCTTCCCGATGTCAGGGACTCGTATCACGAGCGGTCGGGTGGCATTTTTCGGTCTCTAATCCCATTGAGTGAACAGAGCCTTTGGGCCGTAGACCATATTTCATTCGAATGACAAATATTTAGAAAGTTATTTATCCACGTATGAATTCGCAGCGCTCAATTAAGAAGACCGAGCGGCTCGGGTCGCGTCTTCCTCTTTGTTCTCGGACAACGGACGGATGTTTGCTCTGCGACCGCGCTATCGATTCAGGTAGTCCCTCGAATAAATCTATTACGACAACAATATGCCCGGCCGGTGCCATTGTCGTGCTCGGCATCCATGTATCGCATCGCGCTAATGCGACTACGAGTAATCTAATTCCTTCGCACAATGCACCGAAAGGGTTTCGCGAGCGTGTCCGATTTGCCTACGAGCTGACGAGCGACAGTCACGCCCATGCGCCCCTCGCACTCGTTAAATGCACATTTATAACACATCGAACGTTCTCATTTTTCACATGCATCAATACCCGTCGGGGCTGATGGATAGCCATGTGAGCATACCGTCTTGCGATGCGAACCAGCTGTGCGCACGGAGGCCTCCAATTTGTTATGCAGTTCCGCACCAGCGAATGTGAAAACGCGCCATAAAGGCATTTTAAAAATTTACAACTTACAGAGCACCATATCGACAGCCTCCAACAGTCCGCCGCCGACGCAGGCGGGGATGAGCGGTGGGGCGGGCGGCGCGAGCGGCGCGGCGCGGCCGAGTTCGCCCGCCCCCGCAAGCCGCTGCTGCGACACCGGCCGTCCTATATTCCAGGACCCCATCACGGGACAGACTGTGTGCTCGTGTCAATACGAGTTTCTTAACTACCAGCGCCTCGCGTCCGGCGTGCCGCTGTCCATGTACAGCGCCCCATACCCCGACGCAGCTACAGCAGCCGGCATGGCCGCCTACTTCCCAGCTCTCGCCGCGGATCAGCCCCCGTTCTACGCGAACACAGTAAGTATTCGGTTTGCGGTAACATCGTTTACACGAAAGTTCTATTTTTAATGGTATAATGTTTCATATAAATTATAATAAAGTTGATAAAAATACAAAAGCATTTGTGTTGCTATCGTGAATTTTATTATTTAAGTCGACGTATAAATACAGATAAAATACGCAGTGTGATACGAAAAACGAAGTGACCACGAATGAGGCTCACGAAATGTCGTCGGCGCGGTTTGACCTACTTTATAAATAATTAATCATGGGTTATGCTAATCAACACATAGGTGTTAATAACTAGTTACTGAACTTATACTTACGCGAAAGTACCTGTCGCGGACATGTAATAAATTCGACTCAATGAATATTTACAAATGACATGTTAAAATATAAAAATTACATTAATTTAATGAATAACTCGAAAAAAATGAATACTCACAATAATAGCCGTGATGATGTTTCGCAAATAATTAAATAAATTTTACATCAAACACCTGTTAAAACACACAACGCACCATAAAAACTGCTGGAAATATGTAATAAAGATAAATAAAAATTAATGTAAATCAAGTCGTAAAATATCAAAGATTATTTGTTTTCCTTTGAAACGGCAGATTATAATCACTGCGATTTCTAAAACACACGCAAAAAATCGAGGTAGCGAGGTAGCTGGCTGAGGAGTAGCTATTTTTTTAAACCGACTTACTTAAAACAAAAATTTTATCGCTATTTTAATTTATGAATACACTTAATCAATTTTGTAATAAAACCTTTAACATATAAAATGCCTTGAAATATTTTTTAATCGTCAAGTGAAAAGAGGCTAGTGTAGTTTTAATCCGTAGATATCTAGATAAACCCAAAGTTGTTTATGGTAGTTGGACTTCTCGGAAACTACACTTTTACGCATTTTAAACAAGTATTTAACATGTTTCTGCACTATCTCGCCATTATCAGCCAATCTCTGATTATATATTTACTTAAAATATCGGTAAAGTCAAAGATCTTTATCAATTGTAAGCTTTATCTAATTCTATTTTGCATTATTAATAAATATGCATGTTATTTCGATTTGCCTCTTGTTTGGGCGGTTAGGACCTTTTCTTATTTTATCTAGATATATTACAACACTAATTATAAGTCATTTTGTATGTTGAGTAGTTTTTGATATTAATTAATTCAAATAACAATGATGTTTCAACGTCGATCAGATTATATATATTAAAGATTGTGAAGTGTTTATTATAGAACATTATAGATATATCATGTATTAGAAGTCATGGGTATTTATTCTTTGTTTTATTGAAAGATAATATTATTATTAAAAAAACATTAATCGTATTGTTCTAAAACCTTTCACCTCTCGTCCTTCTCAAGTCTTCGTAGTTCATAAATTAACTTATTGATATTTTCTACGCCTTAAAGGGCGATACGTTAGCTTAAATTTATTCAATAGGTATCAATACAGAAAGAAATAGAAAATAATATTATTTATCATGCCTTGACATTGAACGATAATTTTTTAATAGCGCGACCGAACAGTTTTGATATTTACTTCGAACTTTTCGAAATAGGTTCTTTACCCAATATTTGTCAATATAATAAAAAAAAAACAGTTAATATTATTATGTTCAATTTAAACATACGATATATTATGAACATAATTTAATATGCTAAGAGTTCTCACTTCATCTTAGGATCAGCATAAATTTAAAAAAACATACACAATACAAAATGCTACGGACGTTCGCGAGAATTTTGTTCATTAATAATTTCAAATCGGTCACAAATAACGTGATTACCGATCAAATTAAAAAAAAAAACGACTATAAAATGCTGATATCATTATGGCTGAATTAAAAACGGATGCCTTAAATAATTTGTGTCTCACTAAAACATATGACATACTAATGTTAAATCTATTCGATTGCATACATAATATAAACAGATAAACTATGCCCGCGACCTTGTACGCGTTTGAATTTAACCAAAAAAAAAATAACCTAAGTTACTCCTTATTATATTTAAATTTGATGGGACTTTTACTGGCTATCTATCTGCCTATCTGCCAGTGAAAGTACCTTCAAAATCGGTCCAGCCTTTCACGAGATTAGCCGGAACAACCAGACAGACAAAAATTGTAAAAAATGTTATTTTGGTACATGTACCGTGAATACACACATATGCATTGTAAAAAAAGGCTATTTTGATATTACAAACAGACACTCCAATATTATTACATGTATAGATTAATAATGATAATAGAGTTTTAGTGACAAAGCCTTAAGGAATTATTTCGGAGATGATTATTGTACATCCGAGAGGATTAAACTCACCGCAGCTACCTATTCTATGTGAAAGGCATTAAGTTAAAATAATTAGTGGCACATGTCAAAACAGTCGTGAATGTAAGAAACGACGTTGTTAAATAGACGCCAGAAGTCCGTGTGTAAAGAATAAATTAGTTTGTTAATCCAATGATGTATGTATCGTTGTATGTCGTAACAAAAACTTATATTCCGACTCGGACAGATTTAATATCATAATTCGTTTAGCAGGTAAGTTCTCGATCCGTCCCATGCATGATACGTGTATCGATGGTGTTCGATAACACAGGGCGTTCCGATTCATTCACATTCACAAAGTTAAAAATATTGCTTTGAAATTGTTAGTTATTTTCGTAATCGAAAACAGACTCGCGATAAAAGTGACGTATTAAGGCGTCGTAGTTTGAGGTACGCCGCTGCCGCGTGGGTGATTTTGAATGATAATGATCATAACAACATAAAAGTAGCCAAAGCACGTAATATATGACGTGTAGTAAAACTTCGAGGAAGGTGTTAAAAGGGCCGTGAACGTGTCCCGGTAGATGATTCAATCATTCATGTAGGAATGCTCGTTTATCATCCGTAGCGAAAGTGTTAACGCCGACCCGCCTTCAATGGATCTACTTTTTTTACACGCCTTTTATTTCATCTACAATTTATTATACCGTTTTGACTGCGTAAGAATAGTCGTGTTCGAGCGATCTTTGTTTAGTTTGAAATTTAGATGTCGGGTTATGACAGCGCTTCTTTATCGAACAGACAAACAAATATTTAAGTTTTTGTCTGTTTCTCGAGGATTTTACCCTTTTCCACGGCACACGAGGAATGTACTATATAGTTCTGTTGAATATATGTTTGTATATTTGAATAGCTCGTGTGAACGGTATTTTGGATATAATACACGTATATATTTTTTGTATTAACTTCAGTTTATTTTGTATTATTTGACAGAAGATATAAGGTTCATATGTATTTGTAAGATTGTGTATTTTTTTATCAATATATGCTTAGGTTTCTCAAATGTTATATTATATGAGACATAATAAAATAAAAATTCAATTATTATGTAAAAAAACTCAATATAGTTTTATAGAGACTAAATTACAAGCGCTATAACATTCATTGGGGTGATTTTTTGTTAAATACAAAGATAAGTAATATTTATATAAAACCTATAACATTTACAACCAGTTTTTGTTCGCAAGTTCATTAAAAATTAATTTCAAAATGCTAAATATACGAATTAATAATCCTATTGATCACGCAATGAGTCGAAAAGCCTAAGTCAATCTTAAGACAAGTTTTTTGCTTGCAATCGCCCTAACATCTCGAAAATCTAAATGAAATAAACATTATGTAATTTAACTTTTCAGAAAGTAAATTTTCTTTTATATTTTCAATTGTTTTTTTATTCCTCATAAACTTTTCCTTCTTATAATTTCATTTTAAGTCGGAAGTTAAAAAAAAACTTAAAATACAAATATTATTCAATACCAATGGATTACAAAGTTCGTATAAAATTCGTGAAATTACGACATTTTGTTTGTAAACAGTTTCATTTCGACATCGTTCGAAATAAAATGAAAACAAAACTTCAAAATTCTACCACCATTTGAGATTGTTTTTCTTAGGAAGACTTTTAAAAGTACGATGTCAAAAAGTGTTCTCGTAAAGTTGACCAAACACTCGAGTCTTTTAAGTCGTCTTAAGACAGTCGTGTCTTGAGTCTGTGAGCAGCCTAAGAGCTTCGCGAGCCCCGTTTGCGTGTCAGCGGGACCGTTCAGCGGATTATGAAACTATTCGTCCCATAAAAATATTCCTAGTTGAACATATTATTAACGTTAATGGGATTATAGACGGATCCATTAAACTTATAGTGTTGCTACCAATAAAGATTATGACCGAGTTTTTTTTCAATCCGCACGCCTCACAGAACATTCTTGATTATTCATTAGTCACGTTACTTGTACAAATGTATTTGCAACATATTATATATTTTAGCCGATAATGCGCGAATGCATTACGTGTACAATGACTTGAATATATCATAGGATTGGAGCTGAAGTCACGGCTCGGCGCGGTCGCACCGATGTCGCACGCTGCCGATTCCGCCGAGCGCACATAAATCGGCGCCGCGGTATGAAACCAATAAATCCGAGCAAATGCAGATCCGAGTCGGCTTAGCTCGATTATTATTTGAAGTAACAGAAAACGGAATTATATCGGAGAGGTCGGAGCAACAAAGGGCGACAGCGCGACTGGATTACGCTGTCGTACTTGAGTAAAATTTATTATCGGATTTTCGATTCGGCCACCAATGAAGTTGTTGGACAACAAAATCTTTTGATAGATTTATCCTGGCTGACCGCATTAAGACGAGCTCCCGGGTTATTTTTAATGCATCGCTATAAATTTTTTGGACCCGCGCATCTCGACGGGCCGTTTCTTTGCTTTTTACGCGATTTTAAAACGTATATCCTATTAATAACTCGGGACGTACATGAAATTCATCATTATAAATGTCTGCTTTCGAAATTTTTTAATGAAATATTAAAGATCATTCCGCTTTTCGTTGTTCGATGTTCGATCGTTGAATAATTATAGCGTTGTTAGCTTGTACGAAAGTATAATATCAATGTTTATATTCGACACAAATGCGTTTTGTCTGATGTAAAAAATATTGTCTTAGTTTGTATTGAGATTTACTGACTTTCAATGATGTGAGGAACAGAGAATAAATTCTTATAATCCTTGGATAGGTTTTTATTAGTATTCCAATGCCTAACATGTCATTGTAAAATATCCATTTAGAAGAGCATTTTGCTAAGAATTAAAACAATCTACAATAACTTCAATGCCAAAGTCGATTTCCCTCTTCGTATAATTTAACTCATATTGTCAAAAGTAAGACTTATAAAATATACCATATCAAATGCATACAATATATTAACCCTAATATTAAACAAACGAAGCTTAATAATACAAAGAATCCGTCCAAGAATCTCTATTAAAATTTGTCAGAGATGATTGATGTACAGACTCCAATCAACCCATTAAATAATAATAATAGTTGAGACGAACCATCGCATCGATCCATCAAGAAATCAATAAAACTCGCTTCAATAATAGATTTAGTTAAAGCTACCGTGAATGTGATACCGGAACGTCGTTCGACAAGTTCTAGGTAGATAAAGATTTAAGATCTACCGCAGACGAAAACGGCCAAATTTTATCGTATATTTAACTCTATTTACATGAAGCATAAAGACTATAATTCAAATAATGAACCATAAAAATATTTAAATGATCCGAAATCTTAGATACAACAAAGAGGCTTTAAAGCAAAATTAAGATTATCTGAAATTTAAACAAAAAAAAGTGACAAATGTAAAAAAGTCAATGCTCAAAATATTATCAATTAATTAAAAAGCGAAATGTAAATATATGTATCATTTACTAAAGATAGTAAAAACTAATTTGTGCAACTAATAAAATACATTACTTTTCCAATCAGGCGGCAGGAATCGAGCTGAAAGAGAATCTCGCAGCTAGTGCTGCGAGCTGGCCCTACCCTACAGTCTATCATCCCTACGATGCAGCCTTCGCTGGATATCCATTTAATGGGTAAGTCTTTAGAAGTTTATTGATCATCGCACATCATTCAACACCATAGATAAGCTCTAGACGACTATTTACATCAGCAGTTGCTTATTTAAGATCAAGTTAATCAACGTCTAAAACTAGAAGTGATCCGTTTCCATCATTCGTATAATTTTCTCTCTTAGAAAATAAGTTTCGAAACACATTCGTTAATAGTTATTGATAGATACTTTTCGAAAAGTTATTGATAACTAGGATTGATAGTCTCTGATGCTGTGGTTGAAATATGATCAAAGTTAGATAGATCAAGAACTAGAAATTTTTCAATGAAGAAAAATCTTAGAAGTTAGGCCCTCAACTTTTAATGACCTAAATGACAATAGGTTGAATATTCAATAATTTCAAATGATAAAAAACATTGAGTGTTTGCTTGAACAAACGAAAGAAAAGGAAACGATATATTGAAATCAGATGAAACTATTAACTACCAATAATATATATTCTTTACCACAATATTTAAGATAGCATATTTAAGATTGGGTCTCTCTAGTGACCATGTCAAATAGTTTCCAAAGATATGCACCACATTTGTCAAGTATGGGTAGTTTTTATTTTGACTTGTTTATGCTTCCGTATTAAATAGTGAAAAATAATTTGATTTTAAGTTAATAAGACAAAGTCGTAGCTATCATTTTACTCAAATATCGATAAAATCTTTAAAGTTATATCTTTACATACAGTTTTATTAAAGTTTTAAATAGGGTAATACTTAGGCTTAAACACGATCTACTGTACACAGATTTGATTTCCCCTGACCTAGATTGTCATGAATACTATTATTGTATATTACAAATATCTGTCTGTGGGTAAGCTTTCAAACACATATTATATTACAATTCGTACAAAACGTAAACAAGGCCATTACTATGAAAACATCGAAATGTTTCGAAATATTATGTTTTCGTGCAGATTCCGTTTCGAGTCCCATTTCAATATTATCTAATAATATTTTATATTTAGTATATTTTGATATTAAGTTCCTGTATTCTATAATAAAAGCCACTAGAATTATTTGATTGGACATAAAATTTCAAATATATATTTTTTTGTTATATTAGCCGAAAATATTATAGACTACGTGATAATCTTGGTCATTTTCTTCTTCGTATGAAATAATAGATACAAACAGAGCTAGTAAAAATACAGATAACAAAATAAAATTACAAATGTTCAAAATGCATTGTTCGCTCTACATCACAGCCGTTACATTATATTCGGCTAATAGAAGGTAACCGCTACTATAATTGGTAAATTCAAGTCTTTATCAGTACAAACGCGACCGAACACAAACTTAAAGACACATACAAGAAACATCGTTCTTATGTAAACTGATAGCGGCATATTGGAAAGGATACTGAACATGAGTTTATTTGATATGAGTTGTGTAGCGATTACCGACGCCTAGTTGTTTGTCGGCGTTAGGGCCCAACGTTAGCGTCGTACAAAAAAAAATGCAACTTCGATTGCGAATATTAACATTTATATTATAATTTGAATTATTTTCCTTTTAAACTGAAATGGTTTTAGTTGATGTATTGAAAGAAAATCACTTTTTTTAATTGACATTTTCCCTCTGATCTGTGTTTGTTAAAATGATGCTTAAAATGAAGAATCAAATAAGATAATACATGATTTTGTTCATTGCACTCAACTTATCAAATCATGTATAGTTTTCACAGTCAGTCAGATTTCATTTATTATACGAAAGACCCATCATATGAGATTGTCTGTCTTCAATTTGTAAAGATAGCGATATGTCTTTTTATAACAACAACGCTTTAAGACCTCAAACACTGTCTAACTCTTAAATAAAAAATATACACATATCAAGCATTTTTTTAATGCTTTACAAAATTTAAAACGAAACGATGCTGTCACATGTACCACGTTAAAGAAAATGATTCGACGATAAATAATTTAAAGGTATCGCTTAAATTTCAAAACAGATGTACTTTGGAACACTAATTTATTACATCTGCAATTAATTACGAATTAATAATAATGTCGAGAGAAACATATAAATGTTTAATTATAAACAAACTTAACAAATGTAATGCAAAGGAAATAAAAATAAATACTTATTAAATATCTCGTATTTTTCATAAGTGTCCAATCAAAGTTTATTCAACCGAGCAATACTGAGCCATTATTAAGTATAATCTGCCTCATTAGTATATATAAGTCATAAAGCCGCAGACTCTAGATTTAACCACGGCTTAAGACATTAAAAAGGTACTGAGTTTATCGTCTATAAATTCTTAGCCAATATTGCATCTGAAATGTTTCCGGTCGAGTCCGATTTGCTGTCATAATTAGGAAGTAATGATAGAGTTTGCTTGTGCTTGCGCATGCACATAAAGCAGTCTGCCCACAACACCATCGTAACATGGTCGAGTTATATCTGATACGGAAATAAGGATGAAACATACAATATACCAACCGTATCAGATGTTCACCTGCGTGGCCTACAATTTCGCCTCGTACTTTTTAATACCGATTAACCGTTCAAAAAAAGGTGTTTTTCAATTCGATTTTTTTTTCTGACGGTACCCTAGCACGCTGTAAGATGACGTCCAATAGAGCAGACTCAAGTTCTACGCAGGTGTTTTCCAAGATAATCTATAATCTGAATTCAAAGTAACCACACAACAACATCATCCAAATTAGAAAGATAATGTTTAACAATTAATTATTATAAATATACACCAATAAAAGATACATCGTTTTAATAAATTTTCTTGTCAAAACGAGTATTCGATATGTATTCGCATTGTAACGCTTCTGATTGACAACTATTGTGTCATATTTATTGCAAAACGAACGAATGATTGATCGAGTTGAACGATGTCAACTGTTTTTTAAATTATTAAATTTACTAGCTTCGATGGTAAAGCCACAGAGAATATCGAAACGTCTTTGCATAATGCTGGTAAATTTCATATACATGTCATGTCATACATACTGCAGTGAAATAAAGTACATTTACTGAACACTTAGTTATGTGCCTGATGTGAATGGAAAGTCCGTTATTTCTTAATTGTTAAAATATATTTTCAAAAAAGGAACATACATAGTCTAAAATTCTCGGATTAAAAATCGAAAACATAGATAGATAAACTGTTCATTGCAAATCACAGAACACAGAGTTTAAACAAAGTAGCTTTATTTATAAACTCGCAAAACATAAAACGAAATGTCCGTAAAGTGTTTTGATATCAGGAGTCATCAGTCATCATTCATTTATATAAATCGAGGATCGAAATGAACAAACCATTTATTTCAGTGACCTCCTAGAATCATCAGACAATCTCATCAGAAAGAAAATGTGCATTATTATTATTATATAAATAAAGGCGAGTGTGGAAGCACTTTAAATAGTGTAGATCGACTCAGGATACCTCGTTTAGATCTATCGCAAATCACTATATTATGACGGCGATCGTTTTATCCATAATTAACGTTAACGATCAGTGATGATAATATCGAACTGCTTATAAGTAGCCGCTTTTGATACGACAATAATAACAATAATTACCTATTTATATAGAACGAACAATCTACATACTAATGATAATCGATGTGTATTTCTGTTGAACTACAAATTAAATTTAAAAAAAAGGTTTTATATGTTCTTTACGTCAGAATTACGATATAGAGACATTAATAATTATTTCATACATGAAATACATAGTTTATATATACACAGCAAAAACTTTTTATTTTTAGTAATATTCGTTCATAGGAGTTTATAACCGTCAATTCTCAAAAAAAAATTTGAATGAAATATTTGATCAATTTGGTAATACAACCAAATTCCAAATCCATATACTGAGTCTATCAGCCTATTATAATGCAGGTTTATAAGCAATTTAATTTATACTACAGTCAGAACTTTGTTGACAATGAAGGTACCATAACTTCTTATTTTATATAAGTTAGATAATATTTGATTTGTCTGGTGTCTGTTAGCATCACAAATATCAAAGGGTAGCATGGATACAAAAATCAAAGCAAACTTAGTTTAAAATTAAAAGCAAGAGTTCGTAATGTTACTACTGATAAATACATGTAAAGGTATTAATAAAATACAAGTATCAGGAAACGATACAACTAATGGCACTATATTACAAACAATAAAATACTGACATACATAAACTAACATAAAAAATATTAATAAAAACTTATCTTGATTCCGATAATAAAAATGGATAAAACATATGCATACAAGGATTATTTTATCAATACAAGAATAATTACCCGAAGCTATTTTATTTATTCGCCAATGTGATATTTAATGAGTAATGTAATTATTTTGTACGTAACTTATCACACACGAAATATATTTGTCAACGATTTTATGTCACTTGTTTTTTTTTTTAATGACCGTCAAAGGAAAAACTTTTGACGTATCTCATGAAAAAAAAAATAGTTTTCTTTTTAATTAACGTTGACATAAACAATAAATGTTTTTACATTAGTTTTGCGATTTCGTATATATTTAGTTCAACTGAAAGCTAGATAAGCCAATGATTATCACGTTTGTTCAACTCGCCTACATTTGCCTTTTCGTTTATAGGATTAAGGCCTGTTTTAGGGAATAACGGGAATCAATACTAATTCAATACGTCATGCTTTCAATCTGTGTACCGGAATCAGATCCATTACATCATGAAACGAATTACTTTAAAATTAACATTAAATCCTACCAGTTATGCAGTGTTAACGAGTAATATTAAAATCTCAGTGATTATACATCGACGTTTTAACAGTACAGAGTTACATCTGCATTAGAAGTAAAAGAGCAATGTTAGTAATACAAATAAAAATCTACGCAGTTATTACTTTTCAAAATTTATACATTAGTAAATAATAAAGTCAACTTCAGGTGCAAAGTATTTTTACTTCTGAAATGGATAGCGTTTGTAACAATATTACTTATTTGGTGTTACCGTTGAAATGTATAGCAAAAGAATTTTAATTTCAATTCTACATATGGCAACACATAAAACCATGAAATATTACAAACGAACAAACGGTTAACACGTTTTTCTAGCTTTATCTGTTCTCTTCATTAACGCTACGTAGTACAGTGGTGCTCGAATATTTTATAACTGGCTGTAAAAAATATTACTCAATAAAATAAACAAAAGTAAATTAAAAAAAAAAAGTTTCTCTTATGACGCTTTATATGTGTGTTTATTCAACGTGCGTACAATTCGCGCTTGTTATAAATATTCAGACTCGACATGAATCTGATCGAAATGCATTAATATTAAAATTTTATTTTGTAAATATAACTGAACTGAAAATTTAAATAGACTGATTCGAAGCTATAGTTGAAATATAGTTTGAATGTTTCGATAGCAGATCGGTCGTTGGTCAAAGATTTGAAGCCGTAAGTTAAGTTTGTTAATCCGCTCTGACTATTGCATAAAATCAAAATAACTTACATAAGTTTCCTTGACTATTAATAATCTCACAAGCCACTCAGATTTAACTTAAATCAGACTCAGATGCATCGTCACGACGATACAAAATATTTCAAGCGTTATATTCGCGTGGAAATGGTTCGACTTTTTTTTTGTTCGGAATAAAAATCAGCCTGTGTCCAGTTCCATATATAAACAAAAACTTTATGTCGAACTTCATGAACACAACAGTGAGAAATGAAAGCAACGCATCCTAGAACTCACTTTCAGATTACAGTTATTTCATCCAACTGTGATAATAATTCCATTTGAAAAAGATATCTTATATGTAAAAATAAATCATCAATCGTATATATATTTTATGAAAAAGGTTTTTATCCTATCAACTGTTTTGTAAGTCGTCTTTTGAACGCTGTTGCATAACAACTTACGTACCGTTTAATCGATCGCCGTCACAATAACTGGTACATATACACAACACACACTATACTTGGTGGTAGGACTTGCTAATCTGCGTTGAGACCACAGATCGCATCTTACTTAGATTTACTTTAGATTACTGCCTTTTCCGGTTTGGGATGTCTTTGAGAATAGTAACCACTTACCACTAGTACACCCATTTACGCAACTGCTTACCTGTTGCATAAAACACAGATTCTTTGAAAAAGTTATCATAAATTTATAAAAACAAATAATTTTCGATACAGAAATATATTTGACTCAATAATTCGATTGTCACTGTACATGCAGTTTTTGCTCTGTTAATTACAAACAGACGTCGGCTACAACATTGATCACGATAGGAAAACCATTAACATCATATAAATTCCCATGGTCGATAGTTAGTTGATCATCATCCTATTGTTTACTTCTTCGACTTATATTTTAAAACTAACGCATTTATGTAAGAAAGGTCAACAAAACATGTTCGTTTTTTTTTAATTAAGTCGACAAATGTTTGTTAAATGTGATATTTATTAACGAAAGACAAAAAAGTATTTTGCCTTTTTACATCACCGCATACATAACGCTTTTTTTTCTATTTCAAGGTTTAGTTTAAACAATGTCATATTACGAAAACAGAGCGTGTAGAGGCGGTCTTATTAATTAGTGACACGGGGGCATTTCATTCAGCTTGTATTTGTTGACATTTAGCTAATGCTCAACTCCATAAGGTCGAAGTATTAAGTTATGTAAAGTCAGGGAGCACGTTTGTTGCGCGTCGATGATCGCTAATACGTTTATATGACGAGTGGTAAGGCGCAGCGTACATAACCCTTGGTTGGGGTCCGGAATATGGACATGAAGGTACTTTGTCTATAAGCGGTCTATCAAACAATTTACAAAAAATCTATTTGACAGTTTCTAAATACATGCGATATAACAAACGTTATAATATGAATGAAAAATAAAACGTTGTAACAATTTTAGAATTAAATATATTTAAATTATATCCTAATAAATAACTTTATTTATCAGTATTTTAGGCAAATGGACTACCTGAGGCTAAGTGGTCACCATCGCCCATATACAATGTAGGTAATATTACCCATTGCTGACATCGCCAATGCACCCCCAACCTTGAGAAGGTGTTATGTCCCTTTGTGCCTGTTAGTTTCTCCCTTCAAAATGGAACACAACAATACTGACTAATGCTATTTTTCGGATTAACTTTTATATTAAAAAATAACGCCTAGTGTTAGTATTTCAACTGAAATAGCATACATTTTTAATATACAATTGGACAAATATTTGCGCCAATGGTTCTCTCCAGCATTAGTCTCTGGCAACACTTGCCATTGATTCCCTAACATGAGACATGATATCCCAAAACCTGTCCTCATTCCCAAGTATAGGAGTTATCTCTGTTTCCAGAGAACCAGGGTCAGAGTCATTATGACTTTATTATGACTAATTCCAGAGAGCTCAATAGGAGCAAGAACGTCGCTGGTGGCAAGCGCCTTTTTTGTAATATTATTACTGAGTCTATCTACCTTTCCATATGGATATCTGTGCTTAAAGCACAGCAGTATTCCCAGCCGGAGACCTATTGTTATGCCAAAACCTTCGTCATCATTTTATGGGTATCTATTGCGAGTAGGATCTATTCACTTGTTTAATTTTGATCCAGATACTTTGTGTATTAGAAACCAAAGCTACATCCATTATAATTATTCGAAAATCAATTTATTCACTTTATTTAATTCGATTTTTAATACTGTTAAACGTGGAAAATATTTTTAATAACGTCTTTTTATTAATATTGACATGTCCTTTCCACGGGGCCATCGCGGTTGGTGTACTCGTACATTAAGAATATAAATAAAATAAAGCATGATTCACATCGATACGACTTCTGGAAGTTGTAACGAAACATAACATAAAAGTGGCCGGCGAAGGAAGTCGCCCATATACAAGGCTCACGTACAAAGTCGGGCTCACCATATAGCTGTGAATAATAATGTTATTAGCTAGTTGTTTCTCGTAATTTTACTCGCATTATATTACTAGTTTATGTATCTATCTATAAATGGTCTTCCGGCAGTCATCCTGGTATGAAAAATTACGATCAACGCGTTTATTAGGAAAGTTATAGGATGTGTTCGAATTTCAAAAATTCCTTTTCTTTAATTTTTAATTTGTGTTTAAGATTCTCATATATTTCCTAATGTCATTGTTAAACATTAATACCATTAATACATTCATGTATATATTAAATCACTAATTTAATTCTGGCCTAATACATAGCCGAGTTAGTCTTTAACATAATAGATGTCAATAACATTATAAAAAAAAAAAAAAAACAATGTTACATGTACAGTAGGTACTATTATAGTATCATAAAAATTTAATTCTTAGTTACAGCTAAAAAAAAAACAGTAAAACCTTTTTATTATTAATTAAAAAACGACATTCCGGTCTAAATTCCATTTAATGATTAACGTCGAGTAAACTATCACCGCCAATAAATTCTTAACTTCAACTACGATTAAAATAAATGTGTGTAATTATACTTTTTTTATTACCGCACCTATGAGAATAATTCGGTGCAATTGTATGTCGTCTTCACATAAATACTCCTTGGATCGTGCTTACATATCTAATTGTATTTTATACGATAAAATCGTTTGAAATCACTTATTCAAAATTTTATGCTATAAATGTAATAATATATTATTATTGCTACACTGATTTCAATTACAGTGGCCAATCTCCAAGTCATCTGCTCCATAGATATCATAGTGTACGAGTGAGTGCGCAAACGCAACAATGTAATTGAAATTATGCTTTTGATGTTCGTTAAATCACCACAACGAATAAATCACACTGTCAGACCGTCGGAGACGGCTAAATAAGGGCTATTAAATAACCAATTAATATGTTATAAAACGCAGGGTGGCTTCACTAATAACGGTGTAATAGGCGTTCAGAATAAAGGCAGGTGTGGCAAGATGGCTGGCGATATCTGACACTATCTCTAACTTTAATCATTCGTCGACAATCACTATTATTGAATAAACACAAAAGTTGTTGTAATTATATATATATTTTTTACTAACAACCGACCGTAACGGTTGAACTCTAACAGGTAATATTCAGTCGAGCTTTCGACGACTTTTTAAATAACATCACTTCGAATGATTAATGACCTAAGCTTTATTCATGATATTGGTATATTTGAATATCGTGGTAAATCAATAATATATTTTAATAATGTTGATGTTTATGTATATTCGAAATTTCTAAATATAACTTAAGAAGGATTTATGTTATTTAGATATACATTTATTACCTTGTGTATTATGTCCTTATGTGTTCTGTACTCACTTTAACTGCTTTTTTTAATTACTTTGTTATATTAAGTATCTAAATTCTTACATACATACATCTTTTGACATTAGTTGACTAATATATTTTAGAAATCAAAATTTAACTATTTTACTATTTAAGGCTAATGTCACACATTTCCTCACGACCATAAGTTCTTTAATTATTAGCTTATAACGTTAAATAAAATAGTTTGAATCAATTCATAACACATATCTATTATAATTAGTTAATAATTGAATCAATATGTGATTTAATCTAATGAATACAGCTAGCACCGATAGCTATAGAGCTTCAGAGCTACAATTAGCAAGAGGTCGGAGGTAACGAAGAGTGACAGCCTCACTGAGAATAATTCACAGCGTCCCGTCCCTCAGCACTAACCGGTCAATCATTCAGAGAAAACGCTGACCCTTACTCGGGTTGAGCTCGGTTTGAGCTCGTTAACTTAGCTCAATCTCACTTAACAACTCGACCAAATCCACTAGTGATGTACGTTTCAATTAAATTACTTCACTTATTTCACCGAAATAATATTTAAATTTATTTGACAAAATTTCATATTTATAGTTCGCAATTTCTTTTCATGGGAGCACTCAAAACAGTTTTTAGTAACTCTATCTTAATTTAAATAGTTACAGTAATTAAAACATAAAATAGATTTATGTATAAACACGAACAATCCCTTCTTTTTTTGAAGTTAAATGTAGTAGTGCTTATTCCAGTATTCTTAAATGCAAATTGTCGCTACACATGGACTATGGAGCATAGGATTTAAGATATAGGGTCGATTTGTTTATATTAAGCAGTTGTTCGCTCCTAATTCGTATACAATTCAACCGAAAATCTTACCCGTGAAGATCAAATTTTCAGTTTCCGTCGCGAAAGAAATAACTTTACTTAATTACCGATTTGTTTTATAGATTATACGTAAATCATGTTTTTCCTAGTTTTTCTAACAAAAAATAGTGTAAGACGTTAATGTTTACTTAAAAGCAATAATAAAGTGTTCAATGCGAAATCGTTATCAGTAAACTTAGTTAATTCCTATTTAATATACCATGACATGGCGCTAATTATGTACTGTGTTATTATTTATGTGCATACAAGTGTGGTCTTTGAAACACCCTATATTTATTTACTGAAAACATAAAATTCTCTATTATATTTATACCAATACTATTAATGCAAAGAACTCGGTCTGTCTGACTGTTGCTGTTTCACGATCAAACCACTTAACCAAATTTAATGGAATGCGATATGAAGTACTCATGAATTTCAAAGAACCTCTTAAACACAAGCGAAGTCACAGCCGAATAGTATTTTTTTATGGAATAGGTTGGCGCACGAGCATATGTTCCACCTGATAGTAAGTGGTCACCATACCCCATTGACAATGACGCTGTAAGAAATATTAACTATTCCTTATATCGTCAATGCGCCACTTACCTTGGGAACTAAGATATTATGTCCCTTGTGCCTGTAGTTACACTGGCTCACATACCCTACAAACCGGAACACAACAATACTGAGAACTGTTGTTTGCGGGCTTGCACAAAGCCCTACCACCAAGTGAAGTATATAAGTCTTATTATCTTAAAATATTTATAATTTCAGAAGTACAGATATAAATTGTCGAAACATACCCCTAATGATAGCGGTATTATTTATATAAAGTATAATTGCGTATTTTTTCTCGATCCGACATATCGTTAACGTCGCGTCGTCCCGACGTTACGAAGGCTAATAATAATTTACAGAGTTTATTCGGACGCACCGTGTCGGTGCCTTTGGTCTCGTTATTAAAAATTTGAACGGACCGAATGGCGGAAAATCAACAAAAACTTCGTTTACATTCTCAATTAAAATAAGATTAAAGAGTCTCGGAGTTATTCTCTTTTGTATTATAATTACAATTTAATCTAAATCCACTTCAAGATACAAAACTTTTCAATTGGTAATCTTTTATTTTTATACTTAGTTTCAAATCAACCATCCAATTGTACAAAAAAAAATATAATATTATTAAAACCTATTGAGAGTTTATAGAAATATTTTTTATATATTGGGTTGGCAGACCGGCCCTCTCAGAAAGGAGGCCCTAGGCCCTGTGGTAAAGAGGGTAATGCCTTCAAAACAGAACGGCAATGCCAGGTATTGCTGCCTACAACTGAATCCTACCAAGTATCTAGACAAATTTTGACAAAAGATCATGCATATTGGCATCTTGAGAATAATACCTAAATGTTATGTATTACTTGGCATACTTATATAAGCTGGTGATTAGATAGATTCACACTGCAGGTCGTGAGTTCAAATTCGGTTATGAATATTTGAATTTTCAAGAGATTGAATGAAGATGTCTCAAGACACTATTAGACTTGTCTAAGGTCTGTTTATGTAAATGAGGCTGAGTCGTTGCTGTTATGGCTGACTTATAATTCAGGAGGTCCAATAACTTGGGTTCTATACCCAGACCGAGTCTTTACAAAGTTATGTGACTTATCTGTCAAGTAGCTCTACTCACACTGGCAGTAGGTTTAGTTATTCACAGTTCCCAACTTCCCCCCGGCCAAAGTCTACCAGGTGACATTCAAAAATCAATTAATTACTTTACAAAGGATTCGTTTCATATTATTTAATTATTATGGAACTTATAAATAGTAATTCATTTTATATAGATAATAATATTGTGTATTGTGAAGCCTATATATTCTATAAGTGTATACGTATAGTTACACTATCTGTCAAAACACAAATTGCCTTGTAGCAGAAATTATGATAGATAGAATATGTTGTATGTGTATATAGATAGAAAAACTAAAATGTATAATATATGATGTAAACAAAAGTGAAACAAATATAATACGACTTCTAAACTAATGGTTCAATTATTTCGCGTTACAATAACGCAATGGGAAAGCATTCGCTTCCCCGCTTTGTACGGAACCAGTTCCAATGATATTTTAAAAGCGATTACGGACAAAGATTGTCTAGGAATTCTGAGGAACGCTGAAAAGCTTGAATATTCGACATAGCCATCCTCCTGTGGAAGGTATCTCATTTATCTGTTTCGTGATAATGTACAAGACATTCGCAATAGACATTATTTCAAATAACGTAGTAGCTGTATACGGTAATAAAATAACTTCATGTAATATAATGTGACGTTGTTTAATTATAGTCTCTATGTTTAAAGGTGTAAGATTTATATTTCCATTGTTCGTATGACGGGTTAGGATATTCCGTGGTTGTTGGGGATCAAAGGTTGATTAAGTACAAGGATCACTTGGATTTGATTTAACACGGCGTCGTGTTTCGTATAGGTTTTTAATTTTAATAGACTTTTTGATATCTTAATACTAAAAATTTCCTTAATATTCAATCCTAGAAAAAATTGTCTTAGCTAGAATTCTTAGTTTGATTATTATTAGTATTATAGCCGTTTAATCTACTTGAGATCAAGAACACAGCCACATTGAAAGATAATGTAGTTAACATATATTTTCATTAGCTATCTGTATAAAATTTAAATTGATATATAAAAAAGAACAGCCTTTAAATGACCCATGGTTGGAAATAGGCGTATCGTTATTCCATATATAGTGTATAACTACAATAACTTATACATTTGTTATGAAAATTTTTTAAAACAATTTGAATAATGTTTAGTTTAAATCTGATAGAATTACGATCTTAGAAAGGCTCCCTGAGAAACTCACTAAGACATAACGACACTTGACTGTTTACGAGGCCTATTGTGCATTTAAATAGAGGTCGATTCAATTCTTTCGAGATTATTTCGAAAATACGGACACACTCTTCGTGCTTGTAATTCTTAATGCCCCGAACACACGAAAAGGCAATGCGAATAATTTAAATTTGTAATTGTTGCGGCAAATCAAATAATTTTCAACTGAATATATCATTAATACTGTCGTTTTAGTAATGGTCCCTTGGTACAGTCGCGCCGAAGTCCATACTCGGACACGAACCCGTTACCCGTTGGTCGTCAACCGCGCCGTGACCGGTGTACCAACGCGTACCACCACTTCCGCTCTGCCGGCATAATTATAAGCGGAAAATTCAACACCACCCGACTTAGAAGAAATTTGACGAACCGCTCGCATGTCATAACCACGTAAATTTATTCCTTATTATTATAGCACATAGGATGAAAATTGCCTCGAACTAATCTAGATAGGTCCGTCGGTAAAAGAAACGAGAATCGACTGGTTATATACAACGAATATCTGCATAACAAAATGATGCTTAAAGTGTTAAGAACAAGAGCGAATTTCCCGTCAAGTAAAACGGCTAGCGCTGTCAACAGAAGCTCTGTGGATTCAAAGCACGTATCAGTCTATTTGGCCCCCAACGATTCGATATTGTGATCACAAAGTAACGATTACTCATACTAAAGTTTATTTAAGACAGGAAGAAATTGCAATTGTATTCCCTTAATGTTTATAACTTCCCAATAAGACTGTTTTTGTTTGCACAAATCGTAATTAAAGGCTTGTTTATTACGAGATTGAATCTTAATGAATTTAGCAAGTCGGCGTGAAATATTAAATCGTGTTTACGGAAAGTTTTATACAAAGTCTTTGTGGTCAGTTATATTCTTTTAGCGATCGAGTTTTTACAAGCGAACTGAAGCGGTCTGTTTAATAATAATCAAGTTAAAATAATGAAGAAACAATTTTTTTTTTTTTTAACAAAACGTGCTAATGGAACGAGGATTTTGATCCTGTTTTTATGATTATTATTTTTATAACATTACCCTTCAATAGTATTGTAACTTTTTATTAATTTTATATATATTTAACAAATCGACACAAATCAAAAGTAATATAAATAAAGATGTTACATATTTTTTAATAGTCAATACCTTTATATAAAACTAGCGACCCGCCGGGCTTCGTACGTGTGCAAAGCTGCAAATAAATATACTGCAGATTTTGCTTATCTCTTTGCTTTATTGTCCATGTGTTATATACAGAAAACTTTTCCCCGAATCACTCTATCTATTACAAATACCGCATCAAAATCCATTGCGCATTTTAATTTCAAGCATACATAAGGCCAGACAGCGACTTTGTTTTAAACTGTGTAATGTTAATGAAGAAAATTTTAATAGATTTCCAGTTTAACAATTGAAAATCAACAGCGATGTAGGCCATTATCCTCTATTAAATATTACCAAGAGATTATAATGTTAATAAAAATGTATATATTTTTATAATAGATTCAAGCAACGACAGGGCGACATAGCAGTGACGTAGAATACTAAGAAGTGTGTTCGATTGTTTTGTATGACAACTGTCATTAACTATAGTATTGTATTGTGACCACCGCGTTAGTTAACTGGCTTGCTTGTAAAATACAGGCGAAATTAATCATCTTTACTTTTTCATATAATTTTGGAACTTCAGTTGACCCTGATTTCTTTTGCTTAAACATTATTTATAGCTATTAGATAGAATTCGAAAAGCACCCTAGCAGATTCTGATAAAGGATCTGATGAATACTCTGAAATAATCCAGCGTCGATAAACGTGCTTTTGAAATGAGTTAAGAGTGACTTAGGAATTAGATTAAATAAATGTAAAACATAATATTTTCATGTAAACGAATGCAATCATTATCTTGAGTATATCGTTGGTTCTGCTAATCTATTCTACATATTCTATTGATATGTATACTTACTTTAGTTCCGACAAATCATCATTCATAATATTGTAACAGTTTTCCAGTTATTATTAATTAACCAATCAGCAACGTTTGCTTCTTCGAATAAACGTAATATAAATTGCATTTAATTTCATTGTATACAATCTCTAAGCTGAACGTATTAAATACTATCATAATATTGCTATCTCTTTCTTACCTATGATGGTCAAAAAGATATCAAATTGGCAAATAAATAAATATAACAACAAAAGCACTTTTAAATAAAATGCTTTTTGATTTGCATTAATTAAGTAAAATGTAAGTCCCATGTAGTAAAGTGTGTTTGAAGTGAGAACAATTATAACCTAAAATAAAAGATACCACGTGGCATAGTCTGTCAGACGCCATTAAAAACTTAAATATATTTACTAGAATAAATTTGTATATAATTTATTTAATTGTATTATGTCACATTGAAATAGTAATTATTATAATTAGGGATTCAAAAATAGAATGGTACGCGAAATAGGTTTAGAGATGCTAACTGCAATGGTTGTCAATGATTGGACTACGTGTATTTCGAAATATAAAGTAAATGAAGTTACGATCAGATTAAATTAATTTCAAACAAGAATACTAGCGACAGAATAAACAGACAGCGTGAAACTCGGTTTAATGCAAATGAATGGCGAGATTTCTTCGAAGACAACATGGCGATACAGTAAGGCTCGTACTGGATGATGCGTCACCTGGAACGTCGGAGCGCGCGCCTATAAAGTCGAAACGGAGGCTCACGTTCCGTGTCGCTCGCGGACATGATGTCACCGGTGCTAGCGGCGTGTACCGACACGCTCCTCCGATACAGCACACAGTTAATCGAGGATACGTGTACGGACAACGATTTACAGCACAAAGTGCCAGTCCACCCGTGTATTACCAATCTATGGAACAATAAAGAGTACGCGGCGTTGCATGACAATGAGTACGGCGTATGCAGGCAGCGCCGCGCGTGCCATTAGTAAGCGGCACTCGGTTCGAAGTAATTGACCGACGGGCTAATTTCATTCTAGCCGCATTGGTGGCTTCCTCTTTCCTCTTTCCTATCGGTCAGCGGCGGCCACGAGGCGGCCACGAGGCGGCTCGGACATGATCTGTTACATACGTAATTCAATTTCTGGGTTACCTTTTTAATAAAACCTCCGACGACTTTGAATCGGTGAGGCTTTTATTCGGGATTCAATTAAAGATAAGGATCAAAAATCAACGCTTGTATGCACTTGTCGGATCGTCCCCTAATAGAGAAGATAACAGGGTACATAATAGAATGATCTTATTTCATTCAACCGATTTTTAAGCCCCAGCGCTTAAAGACTTAACGCGATTAAATGCGCCAGAGAGTGGCCTTATTTTTAATAGATAGATTTATTTTGACGAGGAGCTGATCACTTATTATTTCAAAATTAAATAACATCTTGAAATATAACTAAAAATAAATCATTATAAACTTATTATAATAGGATGAGATTTTATTTGAAATTGTCTTACTTAAATACGATTGATATCTGACATTTTATTAGATAATCTAAACTATGAAATATGCCTGTATGGAAGGACTATATTTCGTCATTGATTTTATGAAATACTCAAAGGGATATTTCAATTTACAATTATAACACACGAGTCGTTCTGTGTTTAAAAGGGTGTGTTTGATAATTTGTTTTTAATCAACAGACCCGCAGTTGATTCAAATCCATAACAGTTGTATTTAAGTATTATTTCATTTCGAATGAATTTTTGACACTCTAAATTTGTATTTACAATTCATCTCATCGTGAATTACAAACTTGGATGAATATCCATCAACGCGTATTTAGCCAGCGTCGTGGAATAAGCTCCAATTTCCCAAAGAAAAAGTTAAGTGGGGTTACGTTTTTGTAAAGGATCCCATACGTTTAAAAGCATATAACTTACCTCAGTGCTCGTATCTGTAGTCAATAGTAACATGCTATCTAGTAGTCTTAGTACACATACCAAACATCTGCAATTTGGGGTGACCACAGCCTAATAACCGTTCATCGTGTAGATTGGTCAGTCAACTCATGTATTACACCTAGGTAGCTGGCAAATGACAAATTAGTGGTCGCGCCTGATCACTATAAAGCTATTTACATAAATGAAGATAGTTATGGCGCATGCTGAAATTGTTATCAGCTTAAACGCGAAATAACTGTTAATATGTATTACGGTATTAGTGTCAAATTATGTTGGATAAATTGACTATTTATTTTAAAGTCGTTGCAGTTTGAAAATGGAACTGTTTCTTTTTATTTTTTATTTGTAGGCTAACCGAGTATTAAATTTTAAAAGTGCTTTTTTTTAAATTACAACATAAATTCAAAATAAGAACAGTATTAAATATCACTATTTAAACATGGCAACTCTAGAGTTTTATTATAATTGTACAATTAGTATTTACTACTTACTATCCCAAAACGAACGCACACAAATTTTTCATAAGAAAAAAAAACCTAACTATATATACCCCAAGGCACTCAGTTATTCATCCTTAATTTATTTAGCAAAGCAATAAAATTTATGACGAATACGTAACTAATTAGCTTCAAATATAACACTAAAATACCCTAATTATAACTGTGTTAATGTTTGTGAGAAGTCTTAAATGTATTTTAACATTCGAATTACAATCCAAATAATAGTTACGTTAAAATCATTCAATCAAACATTAATCAATTATTTATTGATTTGATACTAAAATATACATTTGAAACTAGTGCCGCGGCTTCGCTTGCTTTCAGGTGTTGTTTATAAGGCAGAAATTTCATCAAATTCGATTCAGTGTTTACACAACATAGTGACAGATGTACAGTTACATTCTCATTAATAAAATAAGTATAGTGTCTGCCAAATTTCATATTGTGTTCGTTCGTGTATAGTAAAGTAAGTAAAATAACAGCCTGTAAATTTCCCACTGCTGGGCTAAGACCTCCTCTTCTATTCAGGAGAGGGTTTAGAACACACGAAGGCGGGTTGATGGAATGCTCACGTGGCAGAATTACGTTATAAACGTTCGTGTATATAGTAAAATATTCGTGGTCGTAGTGTCACATAACAGCTTACATTTTTCTGCTAAAACAACACAAAAAGACATGTTCGCATCACGCTTGGCCTCTATTCGATTAGTGAAAACGTACTTAGCTTCGACCCTGTTGTTTAAGTATATAATCCAATTTCTTGTAACATGACCTAAGTTGAGAATGAGCGTCAGAAATTTGTTTGTAACGAAATCTAATTATAATGGACACATTATTTCGATACTTGATATATAAAAAGAAAATTCCGAACAAGACTGCGCAACGCATACTGCGTTAAATTATAATTCAAAAATATATATTACAAGGTATTTAAAATTGTAAGAACAAATAATGTTTTGTTAATTTACAAAGTAATGCGTTCAATATAAGCAGAGACTTGGTATTAGTATCTAACTATATTAGCCACGTAAATATTAGTTAAAACCTCATTCTACTTACGACGATTTTTCTTAGTGTTGTACTGTTGTCACAAAGTCACTATACTATAAATAGTTGCAACATAAACTGTTCAGTATCACAATTACAAAGAATCGGTTGGTCAATGCTATCATCGAGAATATAAATCGAATTGTGTAACAATGCGTTCGAGCTTCATAAAATTCTTCGATATTAATAATATGTCAGCAATAAAATAAGACGTGACCCATGATAACAAATGAACCGTGATCGCGACACTTAATTTTCACTAGTTTATACGTTCCATATTGAACGACTTGTGAGGTCCAGGAACTATCGGCGAATCTTGGCGCCGGAACGTCGTAAGACTGACGAGATCTTAGACGGAACACGCATTTCAAACTCGACAACACCACTCACTTCACTTATTGGGTTTCATTCCATCAAATATTCTCTATATAAAAATTAAAAAAAAAAAAAAACATGTGTACCTACTGATGATGACGATCGCCTCCTGGCTATTTCTAATCATATACTACTATGTATCTTATTAATTTGACAAAAAAAAGACCCGCTGAGTTTCTTTCGCCGGTTCTTCTCAGGTCAGGGTGTTTCTTTTTCCGAACCGGTGGTAGTGTTTATTTGACAATCAATAAGTAAGTGTAATGTTTCTATATTGAATAAAGGAATTTGAGTTAGAATTTGAGTTTGAAGTTACCTCTATTTTGCTTTAAGAAATATATTTATCATTACATAGTTTAAACAAAGTAACTTACCGTCGTCTGTCCCTATCTATTAAACTTCAATGCGGTTATTTTTAATAGAAAAATTTATTCCAAAAAGTTTTTGTATAATACACGGACAATATAGTAATGAAACACTGATAATTTCCATTGTGATTTCGATAAACAAATTTATATTATTTAATTATTATATTATAAGCAGAAAAGTTTATGATTATAGGATTTATTGTCAATCTATAAAGTCTTGTCCTAAGAATAGGCGAGTGTAGTTGCTGGCTTTATCCGCTGCAAATAACTTTGTACAGCACTTTAAGCGGCTGATAGTGTAAGTTAAGAAATGGCGCTTATAGGTACGAAATACATTTTTCAATGTATCAACGTTATTGATTCCACGTTATATACAGTTTATAGTTGAGAAACTTTGAACTAAACTTAGCTACGTAGTCTATTGTTGGAAACAATGTTGTCTGATATTAATGCGAACAGAAATATGTCTTTTATCATTATAATATGACGTCTTGTGAGGTCTTGAAATTACAAATGATAACGCTCAATGCTTACAAGCAAAATTTACAATTGATTTATTTTAAAATAAAAAAAATATAATCGAACATTTAAGTATTTACAATATACAATATTGATAAAGATATATTATACAGTATTTACAATATAATATATATTTATCCTAACTTTAGTAAACCATATAGTTAAGTGAAAATGGACAAAGGAGGTCTTATGGCGTTAAAATTAAGTAAATTAAAACAAACCTCCTTCGGCCATTTTTTTAAGACCACGTCAATTCACATATACTTCCTAAAAATATAATTTAATGGAATAAAAAATCACTATAACACATATTGTAAATCAGTCCAAATAATTATTTGAATTGCTTTAAAGATATATTTTTAGCAACTTTTAATAACATTATACAAAAATATATATACATATTGTAAAGTGCAATTACTTACATATCTTGTAAATACAAGTCTTAATAAAACATGTAATCTTAAAAATTTAGACGACAATTTCTTATACTAACATAAGCATAATTATCGTTATTAGCGATAAAAATAAATCATACAATTTAATAATAAATAGTTATTATTCAAATTAAAATACTTTCAAAATTACAGTAGATATTAATAAAATTTTAAATTTGGAATATTTTTAATAATCCCTACTGTAAAAATCGTGATTAAAATAAGCCAGACGAACTAAATTAGTTAAAAATTTAAACATAAAATCACGCTAAATCGAGAACTACTAAAATATGACGTTCCAATTTACTACTAGAAATTCGTTCTACGTCATTCGAAATAAAACTGCTTCTAAAACCTCGAAACTAAAAAAAAAATTTCAATATTTATGTAATAGAATTTATGATTTTGTATTGTTGTTATTTTGTTATTTATTATCTTTTATTCTAGCTACTTGTAGTCCAATCACTTGAGGCATAATTGGCGAATAAGAGGCGTGATCATCTTCGTTTTAGTTGATCTAAGATTATACACTAAAAAGAAAAAAAATCATTGATTTTTTTGTTACATTACATTTGCATAACACAAAGTCTTGTAATGTGGAAGCGATATACATTATGTATGCTTACATTATTTATATATTAATAGCGTCAATAGTCCAAATTTAACGCTAAATAATTATGTGCTAAAAACTTATGCGAAATCTTCTTAGCACAGATTAAAAATAAGCTTCTATCTATTTTACTTTATTAACTACTGTTACGGGTATTTTAGTCATTGTAATTTTAATAAAACATAAAACCTTTCAAAAATACCCGATCTTTTGTTTAGACAATCAATCAATTATCGATGATGAAATGCTCTATACAAAACTTTATAGTCTCTATATTTGTAAGTACACATTTTTGTCACTAAAATGGAACATCATATTATTAAAATCAAATTATTAAATATAGTGACACAATTCTAACTCGGTATCGTTGCAAACAATGTTTGATAACGTTTCACGTCTTCAAATACTAAGACATCTCCAGTCCTTCTCTTTAATAAAAAAAAAAAAAAACAAATCAATAAACAATCATCCAAAATATATAAATATCATCCATCCTTAATTGGAATATTCTTGAATATGTTCACTGTATATAAATAATGAAACGATTTCAATCGAATCGTAAACGTCTCTAATGAAATCGATTTACATAAAGTTTGTAAAGAATTACCTTTTTAGCTATATTGCGACTGCAAAACAAATATATCCCTTTATTTTTATACTAGTTCGCGTACATGCGCGTTCGAGGCGGGTGCAGGTGGTACCATGTGATCTTTTGATTGCCGCTGACAACTCGTATGCATAACAGGCTCATCGGTTTAGTATTTAAGACTTAAATGAGAAACGAACTCACTTTCACCTATTTTATATTAAGTGGCATTATTATAGTGAATTAACGATCGATTCAACAAAATCGATATGAAATATACAATATTTTCGAATATAATACAATCCAGTGTAATTATTATTTCCCCTAAGGCTATATATTTAATACATGTTTGTTTAATAATGTATTTTCCTCAATAAGTTCTTCTAATCGTATTTTAACAGCTGTAATAATGCACACAGTCTTGTACATGACTAGGTTGCTTTTTTTTTCGATATATTTCATTTATTATAACGATTAATTTTAATGGTATCTGTGCTTTGATGTAAAATGTCACGCGCGATAAAGAATACACGTAGAAAACAGTTCGATTTAATTTAGTAGTTTTAGTCGTTTATATAATATACAACAACTATTTGTATATATTTTTCTAAGATGCCTTGATTGATTAATATACATCTAAAAAGCTTTTACATAATTATTATATAAATACATGAATGATAATAATGAAATCGCATTGTTTATTTCATAATAAATTTAATTAATCAACAAATATCAAGACATTGTGTATTAATGAGAACAAGACAAGGCTTGTACATACGGATCGTCAACGATTCTTTTATTATTAAAATTGTTATGAGCCATAAAAAAGGTATTAAAATAAATAGTTGTTGAACACAGCGAATCATATGTACATTATTTTTATCTGCATATGTTATTGTAAACATATTTTTATATCCGAACGGATATATTTATCTTGATTATATTTATAAAACTTTTAATCAATCTCACGCTGTTATTTTTAACGTATCATCTTTATATGTTTTTGAAAGCGGAGAAAATAATGAAATTATTTAACATATATTCAATGGCATCAAAAATGCTTTCTTATAATATATTTATCTAATGAAAGCCAGCCACAGATAACCGATGCATTTTCGCATGCCATATTTATAGGGTAAAAAAACTACCATTGTTATTATGGTAATACAATAAAAAAAATGATCAGATTAAATTTGATGGATTATATCGGTAAACTGATTGCAATTACTAAGTGACTACGGTGAAATTGTTTTTTTTTTTCAATGGCAAAGAAGGCGTTAGTAAACCTTGTCGACCACTGTGCAACGTTACTTATAACGCTTGTTTATTTTCCTCAGCCATATAAGGTAACGTAATATGCCAGTGACAATGTATCGACCCTTGTAACATTATTAAACAGCTCACCTGAGCGTTAAGATGCTAATTCACCATCATATTAGCTAGTCTGTCATAACCAGTCATAACTGGTTAAAACCAGATAACTTGTAACTATTCACGTTACATATTGGAAGTATTTCTAATTGTAAACTCAAAATTATGCCTACTAGAATAAATAATGTGAGCCGATTACACCCAAAAAATACTCTAATAGATAATTATCTAAGAATTTAACAAATTGTTTTTAACACATAAAAGATAAACCTTTTATTAAAATTGACCTTTAAATTTGGTAAAATCAATATCTCATTCTTGTTATAGAGAGAAAATTAATGGTCAATGTCGATTCGTAGCTTAAAATATCGAGCACTTTAATATGCATTCGAAAATAAATTAACTTGACCTGAGCCCAAAAAGTATAGCCTATACTATAAACACCAATAGCCTCATTTCTGAATTTAGATTAGTCGATAAACTATTTACGAGAGAGGTGATACTGGTTGTATATAGCATAGCACTGTATAGCATTAGAACCCGTAGTTTGTTACCCTAATCGTTTTTTGATCCCTGTGAACGTAAAACAAAGAACCGCTATGAGATAAAAATTAATACATTGTTGATTAAACTAAAGAGATTAATTGAAGTTACAAGCCGCTTCAAACACTGTACGTATCTATTTAAAGGCTTTTTTACACGCGAATAAACCAGAGATATTTACCGATTTAGTTTTAATTAAACCTTTTTTAATAGGAAATTAAAAAAAAAAGTGTTCGAAAATCGAATTGTGTTTATTTTACGAAATGTTGTAAATGTGCTTCTAGTTTAATTAGCTAGATACTAAAACGCCTATCAAAGTAAATTTGTGTTTAATCTGAATGATCATTGGTTGTTGACAGCTGATGACGTAATACGCGACCAATGAGCGATCAGTATTTAGTAAAGCGCTTTGCTAATGATTTCATGAGTTTTTAATGAAACATAATGACGATATAAGAAGTGCTTATAAGAAAATATTTAAATTAATTGCCCTTAGCTTTGTAATTAACGAATTATTTAATTTTAAAATTATTATTATTACATAAAATAAGAATAACTGTGTTACAACTGGACGTTTTGTGCTTATTCCCTCTTGATATTATGTTTAAATTATATGTAAAGACAATAATTAAACACTCGTGTGGACATTGGTCGTAAAGCGTAATCATTGAGCGACGTACCTACCGCATTATTATCGCATTCTGTTATTGTTAAATTAATTAATGTTCTATATATGTATAGACATCTTTATCACTCTTGGGGTCAAATGCGAGTTAAACAGAAAAATAATTTGCCACAGATAATGTAACAGCGATGCTTCTTGTTTTCGTTAATCGGAACACACAGATTGTTTTATGTTTTATTTTTTATAATCGACTAGTTTTTTGACACGGTGTCACTCGTGTGTTACATATAAGTTTTCATCATAATAAAAAGACAAACAGAGTTACTTTCTCAATTCTAATTTTAGTAAAGATTATTATAAACGCGATCGAATTTTCATCTTACGTATTTCTCATGTCCTATTTTCTCGTACTCAAGATCATCTCGTTCAGCTTTCACTGAAACAATCTGATCTCTGTATTATGAGCGCTTAAATAGGTAAACGGTTTTAATATTGATTCGTAAAATAAGGCGCCTTACAAACAATAGTAAGTTACATCTAATTTTATATCAGTTTTTTTTTTTATTTAAATTATTCGTGTCTGTTTTTCAATGAGGGTTAAAATGGTAGTTCGGTTTTGAATTATACTTCTACAACAATTTAACACAAAAAATATAGCTCAAAAAATGATTTGACTAGATTACAAATATATTCTTATTCGATAAAACAATAACAAGTAACTCTACGTCAATCAAAAGGAAAATGTACAACATTATAGACAACTATATACATATATATGTTATGTAGTTGTTTACGTGTTCTTGAAATAATAAAGCGTGTACGCTAAAAGTACGCGTGTACACTATAATCAAGAATGTAATCTATAAAAAACTAACAATTGCTTAAATTGTAGAGTATTAACGTGCAGCTCAGTTAACACAGCGCATTATTGATAGCGAGAGGGAATTTCGTTTACACACGCAACACACACGGAAATCGCACCGAATAACAAAGAGACACCCTTAAAATAAAAACCAGTATGGGTGTTGACAGCCGGTGGTGGGTTAACGGTTGGCTTCGCACGAAACGCGCCGCCCAGTCCTGATAACACGCCCTTCTCAAAAACGTACCAACTTACCCATTGGCCCATTTACATGCGTCCGAAAATATTATACGGATTGCAGGTTCGTATTACAATCCTACTATTAAGGGTATGAGCGGGCCATAAGTCGTGTGTATCATATACGGGATACGTACTCGTGCGGTGGGCCGTAACAGCGCGTCGTTGGCTCGTTATGTGATTTTGTGCGGCGCGCCCAAACCGCGATATCTACCCGACAATATTTACTACCTGTGTACTGCCTTTTAAACCTCCCCCATAACCCGAGATTGGCCTTTGCGTGAGCTCATTTCGATATTACGACGACGAATAATTAGCTTTATCGGATACCATTTTTACGAACCGAATTATTTATTGTCGCCTGAAAGGCAATGTGAGTTATTCGTTTTGGGAAATTGTGTTCGCTGTTTCGGTTCGGTTAGTCGAAGGGATATTTTTTCCGAGTCGATGATTAAAAAATAGCATTTAGATTTTCACCATAGACGGCCTCGTAACATGATGTCTAGCCGAACAAGTAACTCGATCTTCTTTACGATCTCCGACAAATTCTTAACACGAGCCTGTCAACGACAGTTAGGACGAGTCTTTAATTTCATAGGCCGTGTGTCATCGGACTGATAAACCCGTTGGAGTGGAAGGAAAAGGTGTACGTCTATTACCTCACAAAATATCTTGTCGTGTAGTTTTATATGGGTGCCGACGATGTCAATGGTAATTTCAAATTGTAAGGGTAACCCAATATGCTGGGGCGGTTTCGTTCTGCCTACGTGAGTCGGCAATGCGGCACTCGCTACTAGAAGGTGTACAGTTACATTGAACTTGTTCGTATCTTTTTCATTTATGCTAAATGACACAATGTGTCGCCATGACTTTTATCGCCGGCAGCGTTTTTAATTGCATGCTCTTTTTTCTATTTAAAAACACATTATGGGTAATTTTAGTAGCGCTGTGAAGATTACATGATTTGTTGTATTAAAATAGCTTACATATAAACATTTAATTTTACAAAATGTAATGTATGTGATACTTTTTATGATAAAGTCTTAAATTTAATATATTCAAGATATGACAAGAATCAAACCCATTAAACACGCATGGTTAAAACTTAACTATTTTACTCATTGCTTTACTATTTTAGTATAATGTGCATTAGATACAATTTCCTTTAAACTCAATATAAATATTCCCTGGATGTCACTCGAACGATATTATTTACACAACCTACAATTCAACACATCAAACTAAAATAACATAATATAAATTCTGAATAAACTTCATTGAACATAAATAAACTACTGAAGCGTAGCTTCGAAAGATTGTTGAAAATTTTTAGTTATTTAATAATAAGCAGAACGAAGAGTTTTCTTTCAATAAACTTTGAATATAAATAAATTTATTGAACAAATAAATTTATAATGAAAAATATGTCCAGTCAAGGCAAATCAAAGTTTTGTAATTCACCACTTTTAATGTCAATACATATACATATGTATACACTACAATGTATAAAAATCGACTTTAGGGTGACCATTATATTATAACTTACGAACCGATTTTGGGAAAACTTTTCTGAAATAAAACCAGTGATGAAAACTAACCGGAGATACGAAAGCAGAACTCTCTAACGAAGCTTTAGAAGTAATTAGTTTTTAATTAAAAGTTGAATTCACTTTTAATTTTTAAGAAAACATTAGCAGACTGAAAATTGAGGGTGGTATGTTATTCGACCTCATTTGTGATACTTTTGTATAACTCGCTATATGTATTTGAAAATTATGTAACTTAAAGTAACTTATATTGTTTTCGCATAAACAATTGGTTACAATCAGCTGCTCTATAGATGGTTCCGAATGTAAGGAGATGACTTCCAGAGACTTACATCAGCATTAAATAAACAATAGGCAAAGTTTCCATTGGATTCCTTTTTCAAACATTGTTACAGAATGTCTTGTAACTTGTAATTTGTCAAAACTAAATCTTATCACATTGGAATTTAGTTCAAAATGCGTTATCTTCGCATCGAAACAAGCTTGTATTACAGTGCCTCGAGGCTGAATTCTACCCACTTGCCACTTACGACTCAAGTCATACAACAATCTTTCGTCAACAACGCTTTTAATTTCATCAGTGTAAAGTTGAAATTCGCTTGTCGAATTGTATTTATTATTATAATTTGTCCGCAACTACAATCATGTGGTCACTGCAAAATAGACGCACATTTATTGACCATTCCATTTACTTTCCGTTATAAAAGTGATAAATACGGAAGATATGAAATAATAATTTAATTTGTTAATTGACAGTTATTGTTTTTATCTATTTTAATTCAAATCCAAACCAACGTGAAAAGTTTAGCATTAATTCAAAAATGATGTTGGTGATGAATAAGAGGCTGTGAATAAATAAGAGGCATCTTAATTGATAGTGGATACTACCACGGCGGCTTATCATAAGGTTGACAACTATGAAAGCCATACAATAATGTCTAAGTGCGTGCCCAAATATAATGCAATCACTAGTAAAATCTAATTAATTCAGGATCAATTCTGTTACCTTCTTTCCAAAGCAAGGGAGTGTATAGAACTCCAAATTCTAGACGTTCTACTACTGAGGATTTTTGACTGAAAATCTCAATAATTTTCTATCAGCACAACCTAAGCTTTGACCCCAAGACAAGAAGTTATGATAGGCCAACTGCAATCAACCACACTGCTTGAATGCACCCTGTTGTCCTTCGCCACTGAGAACGAGATAAATACCGTTCATACTGCTTGCCCGGATTTGAACCTACAACCTTCAATTATTAAGTCTGGTACTCCATAAATGAAATCATGTCATGTATATCAAATCAAATGAAATCAAAATCAAATCAATTTTATTCAAGTAATATTCACAATGAAGCGTTTTTGAATCGTCATTAATTAAATACTACCACCGTTTCGGAAAGTAGCTTCTAGCAAGAAAAAACGGCAAGATACTCGCATAGTTGCTCTTTTCAAATAAACACATTTACAATGCTGTTATTTACAGTAATTAGTGTCCTATGATGGAACCCGAGCCTAACTCCACGCGTTTCTTTCTAAAAAGTACTCTTTTAATGAATAATATGATTTATTTATTAATTTAGTAAAATAGTATAATTTTTGTTATTAGTTTAATCAATAATCATGTTGCAGTAGGCACGTGTAGGAGATCGGTCCAGTGGCTGCACTTCAAACTATTTTCTATACACAATCCGTCATAGTCAATCATCAATTTCAGTTTTCAAGGAACGAACTAATAGTCTGGCTTTCATATAAAAACTTTATAAAAATCACAACCGCGTTGAATTTGCAGCACATGTACAAAAACCGATCATATAAATACAATTTAAGTGACATGAGCTGATGATTAGTAATATTCTCGAGTTCAAACTCAATAAACTTAAGTTGAAAAGTCCTATAAATTAAACAAACAAAACACTTTTCTTTCTCAAACCTTAATTAATACTCTAATATATTACAGCTATTAGTAAATAATAGTTGTTTTATATTTCGCGTTAATTCTTAACAGTATTAGCACAATGTAGAGTTTTTTTTAGTTACAAAAACAAAATGGTAAAGGTGGTAGAACAAATAAAGTTCACGGTTCCCCGAACATCGTTGATACAGTCTTCTATCATAGTCTAGATATAACAACAACTATAACTTCATATAAAAATTCTCCATTTAAATATATAACAATAAACATATAGATATTACGACCGTTATATGTAAATGGTTACTTTCTTATATTTTTATATAAAATTATAATTTTGATTTTTTTATACATTTTTAATGTAATGCAATTAACTTTTTTTAATAGTCAACTCTCTGTTTTTTTTCTGATATAGTTTGTCTATGCCATATATGTTCTATTCTAGAAAATACATATATAGAACCAATCGTTTTAATAAGCTTAATGGTGCAATATTTTTAGCTAACCACTCAAAATTCGAGCTGAGATAGCCCAGTGGTTAGAACGCATGCATCTTAACCGATGATTTCGGGTTCAATCCACACAAAGATCCCTATATCTATATGGGTAATTTATGTTCATCATCTTGTGCTCGGCGGTGAATAAAAACATCGTGAGAAAATCTGCATGTGTCTAATTTCATCAAAATTCTGTTACATTTACATTCCACCAACCCGCTTTGAAACAGCGTGGTGGAATATGTTCCAAACCCTCTGCTTAATGGGAAAGGAGGGGTTTTTATTCTAAATTCCAGCAGCACTTTTATTCTAAATTCGAATTTGTGACCTCATGATGTAACCGTACAAATGAATTACCAGACCAATGAAACAGTTATAGTTATAATAAAATCACAACCAGTAACCGCTGTATCTCTGCGTAGCTAAAAAAATAAATACATCTTGATCGCGAGTAAACACACTTATCCAATTCAAGACAGCCTAATTATATTCCTCGTATGAAAACTTAATACTGGCGTGTTCGATTTAAATTCATAACTTCTTTCTTAAACAAAAAAATTCGCGCGGAAAATATAATATATTTTCTGTTTAACACTTCATTTTACTAAAAAATACAAAGTAACTCTACACTTTTTGTACGACACAAGTTCTTGCAAACACTTTTTTCATGATATAACATTGTCTTTGCTGGTATTAATCTAGAAAGATAGGAAACTATAAAAAAATATTTCAACACGCAATTGATAACAGAACTGTTCTTTTTAAAATTTGATTGACGTTTGAACTTTTCAAAATGTAAATCTTATTGATAATAATGAATTGATCGGTCATGCAATTATCAAAAGTAATTACGAAGTTTGCAATGTAAGCAGGATATTACATAGAAAGTATTACTGAAATTCATTAAACAATGATAACAAAACAAGGCGACCTTTAATTCTCAACTTTTTCCTCAATCTTCCCCCGCGATCGATCCGTTGCCGTGTCAAGATCATTGAAACTGTAGCGCGTTGATTTCGCAATAACGGCGATAGGTGAGAATGATATTTTTATGTTTATCTCATTTTTATGACTTCAAGTAGGAAGCGAGAGGTGGCGAGCTACATAGACGTTTAATTGAAGGCATAGGGGCGAGGGTGAAACACCCCCTGAAGGCGAAATAATAAAAAAATGAAGCCGAGCCATCCCCGCGAGCGCGGATGCCATGAAAGTGGCACGCCGTGGATAAATGAAGGTTTTTTTGTTTGTGGAGTACGCCTAAGCTCCGTCGCTCCACTTTCGCATTGTCGTTTCAATTCTGTGAATGTTAGTTCATTCATAGCCCGTGAGTCATTAAGTGAAGCTCGAGCGTTGTTTTATCCACAAATCATCGTATAGCAGCCGCCTCTTTAATTACTGTTAACGCTGAACCGTCTGTCGCGGTTCGATGGCTGAGGCTTATTAAATCCGGCCACTTGATAATGGAGCGCCAACGAAAAAGATATACCATTCCATATTTATTTACGAGTATCTCATCCGATGGAGGGCGAGAATTAAGTCAACAACAAACTTAACAAAAGAGGCCGAGTTCATTTCGTCCGATCGAACTTTGGAAATACGTCGTTATGTCAACCCGACAGAGCTCATAGTCGCGTGCAGCATTTCGAGGCGAGGGGCGCAGCCTGTCACTTCTGCGATTTAAGTGACAGTTTTATTAATTTCCCATAGTACTCATCCCTATTTTCCACCCTTCTCGGCTACAAACAATGCTGCATTGGCGGCATATGGACGGCAGTGTTTGCGCTAATCTTCACCGAGTAATATAAAATTCAAACGAACCGTGGAATAATGTCTTAAACCAGTAATCGCTTTGTTAATTAACTTCTTATTTATGGAGCGTTATATTGCATTAAATCATTGCGACTAAGACGCTCGATCATGTTCCGAGACGGACAAAAAAATAACGTTCACATCTCGCCTCTCGATCGTTTTCACTTAATCAATTTCTCAAAAAGTGTAATTCAACCGATTTCCTTCATCGTGAACATTAATCTTAATAGAATAATGATACGGGCTTTGCATCGTAATAAAGATAGTAGTCGGTATATGGGTGCGTGGTCTGCGAGCGAATGCGTACGGGGCTAACAGATAAGCTGCAGCTTAACGCCAGGACAGCAGCCGATGGCTTATCTCGATTTCAATTATCATGGCGCTTTCATTGGCCCGCCGGTGGGAGGGCGAGGCGTGCGGAGGGCGGTCACGACCCAAGTTATCTCAAATCTCTTCCAAATCGGACTACGCCATTTACGCTTGTGCCCACCTTAAACTTTAGTTACGCTGCGTCGTCTAGATGCTAAATAATTGTGGTTTGATGATCACGTAATGTTAATGAACGTGCTTCCATTTACTAAACAGATCGACAAATCTCTTTTGCCATAAAGCTGTGCATTGTTTATTGTTTCATTTGGAATAAATCTATTCCATTGTTTATTTTTGATACAGTTGTGTTTAATTTTTTTTAATGTTTAATTAGACTTTTCTAATGAGATCGTTTGTCAGCAGATACGGAATGGATTTGAACGGCGCAAGGAGGAAAAATGCAACCAGAGAAACCACGAGCACGCTCAAAGCATGGCTCAACGAGCATAAGAAAAATCCGTACCCGACTAAGGGCGAAAAGATAATGCTAGCCATCATCACGAAGATGACTCTAACACAAGTGTCCACATGGTTCGCGAATGCGCGCCGACGTCTCAAGAAGGAGAACAAGATGACCTGGGAGCCGAGGAACAGGGTTGACGATGATGACAATAATAATGACGACGATGACCACAAAAGTAATGACGGAAAGGATGCTTTGGGTAGGTTTCCCCTTTAGATAAATAGTTATTAATAGCACAATGTTTCTTATATTAATTTAATCCACAGTACATTAGAAATAACAGTTTGAATTTTAAATATAAGATGTTACTTTATGTTTCAATATTATTAATTAAAAATCTTTTTTATAGATGGAAAAGACTCCGGCACTGGATCCAGCGAGGATGGCGATAGACCCCAGCAAAGGCTAGATCTGTTGGGGCAACGAACGGAATCTGAATGGTCAGAATCACGTGCAGATAGTGGACCGGAATCGCCTGAGCCATACGAAAGACCTATTCACCCAGCATACCAGCATTTACCATCACGCGCACCACCTGGAAGTACACCAGCCTCAGCTAAGCCCAGAATATGGTCACTCGCTGACATGGCCAGCAAAGACGGGGAAGCGCCAGCACCACCGTCGGCTGCGTCTGCTTTCTACCAGTCCGCAGCGGCGGCGGCGGCGGCCCGGCTTGCACACCCCTACAGCCGACCGGAACTGTACCGAGGCCTCTACCCGCCGACTCACCCCGCTGACGCGCTGCTGGAGTACTCGCGCTCCCTCGCTCTCGCCGCACCCGCGCCCGCTCCCCCCGCCCCCTCCCCGTCCTCGTCCTCGACCTCGTCGCTTGCCGAGCCGCCGCCCCCGTCCCGCGCCTGACCGCCTGCTCTTCGCCCGCCGCTGGCGCACCGACAATAATCACGATCTCGGCCGACGAGCGCCGCAACGGCTTTGACGGCATCACGTCTGTAAATATCGACCTATAAATATAAATATATATATATACATACGTATATACGTGATAATAAATAATTTATGCACCGGTAGAGAAGCTTAGATTTGTGATAGTGGACACGTGAGGTTGACATCTCGCTTACGTCGACGCTGCGTCCGCGCCGACCGACCGACAATACTAGGTGCTATTACGAGTTGGACCTTGCGACACGTTGCGTAGTTATTACTGGAAGTGGTTAAACGAAGTGATTTCATAAAAAAAATAGGTATTAATATGTGTTATGTTTCCTCTAGGTAAACGACACTGTTTTAGATTATTATTTCATATGTAGAGTGTAAATTATTATTTTTTTCGAAACGTTCTCCTTATATTTAGTGCCTAATTACGTCCAGTTTATCTCTTGTTTGATAGTTTGGTAAATATCTAACGATTCGAATTTTAATATTTATTGGTACGAGGTCAGTAGCTGTAACATGTTTCGTTTAATGTACTATTCTAATATAAGAAATACTGATGGCAGATTGTGAGATATCTGTATAGATTCATTTCTAGTCAGAAGACTATGATCGTCTATGATAAACATATGATTAAAAACGTCATTATAGAAGGAAGCATTTTAATTTATAAGTCATTTTTTAGCTACGAAAACAGTTTTATCTGGCGTATTGAATCTCCTTTGGAACAAATAAAAAATATGAAAATTTAATTAATAATCCAAAATTGTTTACTATAAATAAATCACTTATTATAATAGTTATTATTGACGATTCGAATTCGCATTTCGTCATCGTTTGAATTTATCACGAAGCAAAATGTTAGCGGAGTAAAGCAATAGCAAGCATTGTATTGTGAATAAATTTAGATACAGTATCACACTCAATAAATGTAAGAGATTAATAGCGAGTAATGAAACATTGTAAAAATCTACTTTTAAAACGAATACCGTATAATTGTTCTTATAATATAAATATCAACGAATATTTAAAGTTGTCATAGACCCGTTTGTCCTGAAAAAAAAATACAAATGACCTTGTATATTTGTAACAAAATATTGTATAGGTATAATCACGGTTTGTTCCCGACACTGTAAAATATGTTTGTTTTTTTTTCAATAATGTAGAGACTGAAAGTCCAAAATTGAGTCTATAATTTTGTACATACATACGTCACTGTTGTAAGTATATACTGGTAACATAAATATTTAAGAAAGGTAAACGCAATAATTTTTCTGTATTAGCAATCCTTTTGATGTATATAAAAAGCGGAAGAATGGAATAGATTATAAAACGTATGTCAGCACTTGCACGATAACACTTCGACAGTCACGACATATGTATAAATCACTCAGTAACATACGAAGCTGTACCTTAGTTACTACTGGATATCGTGACGCGGTCGCATCGATGTCGCGTCGTGAATTATAATAGGACTTACAGGAATAGACTCGTTTAGGATGTACGATTGTACGCCACAATTATTTCAGTGTAAAGTTTTGTGCAAAGCACCGAGTTACGACTAACGTGCAAGTGTAGGCATCGGCGTACAGCTCTCATGTGCACGATATGTGGAATGATGAAGTTACTTTCTTCTACGTTACGTATAACAATGATAGTTCTGTGTGTTAGAATAATATCGAGTATTAATCGACGTTTTACGTTTATTTCAATGTTAACTATTATATGAATCCTGATACCTACGCAAATTAAGTTATTTAGGATATGTATTGTTTGTAATTGTATTTTGTTAGCTTCATTGTCCTTGACCGTTCTTCCGAAAGGTGTGTGAATAGATGCAATAAAATTTAATACAGAAATAATACCAGATTTTCATTGTCGTCGAAACCTCGAACCTCCACACGATATGTTATTAGTTTAAGAAGGATGTATCTTGTAATATTAAATCATAAAACAGTTACAACACAAATCATATTTAATTTCTTTATTTCCTTTATGATTAAGTTATTTTAATTTATCACATATATAAAAAATAAGACACAACTACAGTACTTAAAAAAATAACACAAAATCAAGAACAAACTTATATATGACAAAACTAAAGTTATTGGAACAAAAAAATTAAAGACTCGAAAAAGCCGATCCACGAATCCATTTCCATTCGCATACACATCGAATAAATTAAATTAATTAAAATAGTTCCAAGTACCGTCACAAAAATAAAACACTGTAAACACAGACATGATAACAACAGGATGAGAAGTCGCATGGAAATATTAGTAATTACTGCATGTATCCTTGGCTCTGCTGTTGTAAATCAGTCGTCAATTATATCGTCTAAGTAAATTCCTTGTGCCCAATTAGACATCAAAGTCGGCTCTGCTTCGAGTATTTATTATGAGAATACACAAATTTTCCCACTTATAACTAAGCCGACAAACAAATACATATAAATCATAGCGCACGTTTGATGTGACTGTCCGGCTGACGTCAACAGGGCTGATATGTCGTTCGTCACTCGCTATATATCCCGACTTTGTTTGTTGATATAAGAACAGACAAATCGATTGGATAAATACTTACTAAAGTTTAACTGACACTGAATCTTATAAATATCTAATACTTATTAGAAATATAATCTGTATCCTATATTCTTCGTAAATGCCACAATTTATATGTCACATATAATAAGTTAAAATATTATAATTTATTTAGTAATATTATTCTGAATTCAGACGAATATACCGTGACAAAACATACTTTAATTCGCCGAGACAATATTCATTGAATACACATCAATTCGATAATAAATAATATTTGGTCACGTAGAGCAGATGAAAGGCATTTGTTATATAAATAAACAAATCGTGTGAAACCCGGCCTGTGATAGTGTTGAAGGGCGTGATGGAATTATACTGGAATTCATCAGAACTGCTCTATAACCTTCATCCGTCCTGTTTTAACGCTTGTGTGATTTTAATGATCGATTTATAAGTTATAAAGAAAGAATACCGTTTATTTATAATTCAACTAAGTATATCTTATACATAAACAGTGTAAGCATATTTTTGTCCAAGTGATTATGGAACAATAGTCACACATAAAGAAATTGGTAAAATGTTTTTGGCCTCATTTGTGCAGAATCAAATGTGCAGAAAATTAAAGAGGATTCCTGTTTACAATTTAACAAAGATATAATTTAATTGAGATAAAAATATTTTCGCTGAATAACTACTAATATTTATTAAAACTACTTTGAACACAAATTCATTTGTCAATAGCTAACTAGACGTTGAGTCTAGTTATCGATCTACATTGAAACTTAGATTTTCAAGATGGCGACATATGTTAAGAAAAATGCAACGCGTACATACATGCTAAAACTCAAGTAAGTAACAAAAACATTAATGAAGTAGTACACATTAAATATTAATTACATCTTAAGCGGTAATGAAATAAGTCTAAATCCGCAAAATGGTATTTTAAAAAATGAGACTTAATATAAAAACTTTAAGCCTCTTTTTTAAATAGAACCATTTGGCGCTTTGGCTTTTCTTCCACTCAACCGACGATATGTATCTTTTGTAACAAATGTATAACTGTTTTTCACTGTGAATGATTGTACTGAATCAAAAAACAACTCACATTACATTAAACATTCTTAGAAGGTGTTAATTAATAATATTAATAAGAAGGTTGGATACAATGATTTCACTGAATAGAATATATTATTAAAATACTTGTTTTGCACCAATTTTATTGTGTCCAGTGATCTTATATGTAGTTAGAATAAATTACGACACCAATGAGGTTGCATTACCAAAATTTACGTTCATAATTAATCTCCTAATCTATCTGATGAATCTATTTCTTAGACCAGCAGTAGGACATTTACATACATTTACGGTGAGGTATGTTTTAATCTTGATATTAAATGACAAAAACACCAAAAATTATAATCATTCTTAGTTTTTTGCTGTCTCCATAGTTAAATACAAATATAGTAATTTGATAGGACGCGTCCGCTTCATTGAACGTTTATTTATCATTTCTTACACAAATTTACACATCTACACAGTACACGAATTAATTTGCCATCCTTTCGACCTCTTGTACGCAATGACGTAGCACATAGCGAACAATTCATTCCGATCGTGATTATTGACTGACGAAGGCGCGCCCTTCCACGTTTAAATTATCGGTGTGCGTTAGTAGGAGTGACGCTCGTACTTACAAGATGGCTTCTTCATGTGTGCGTGACAAGACTGTACAGACAGCAAAAAAATATAATTAATGTTATCTTTAATAATAATTAGAATTGGGGGGGCAAGCCTTCGTGACTGAATAGAATAATGAAGACCTAAACCTATACGAACTTATTGTATATATCATTTCAACTAGCGAATCAGCTTAATCCGAGGCAATGACTAATTTATTAATAAACTAAAAATTCATGTTTCGAAATGCATTTAAAGTCGCGATACGCCTACAGTACAAATGACAGCATACTATTTTATTATTAATCATATCTCTATATATCTTTCGAAATAAACACAACTAACTCTCTTCGAAGCGTATTTAAGAACGCAATATAATATTTCATACGTAAATAGATCCAATGATTTCTAAGTAGCTGTTTTCTGTATCGAATGTCTTGAAATCTTGTATGTCGGTTTATACAACACGGCTAAAGAAGTTACAAGAGCGGTCAGCGAGCCGTGGGAAGTTATATCTTCGAAAAATAAGCCAACGACTGTCGGTACACTATTTGAGTGCCGGCCGCTATTGATCGAATCTGTGCAATATGAATGGGGCATCGAAGGCCAATCAACATTTTTAGATGATGACTCATTCGTACATGTTTAAGTTCTCATTTCAATTACAAACTCTCACACCAATCACGTGTCATTGTCACCTCGAGACGCTTGTATTGTTACCACCACTCCGTACCATTCGTCCGTCATTCACTCGTAATAAAGCCATCGAACGTTCCGTATTAAAAGCAAATCTAACGTCGCTAGTGACTTGAACATTTTATTCATTTGAACACTGACCGAAACTCGATAAAGGTCGGTTTTATTTCTAAAAAAAGGCGTCCGAACGACGTGTTGTGTAAATAGTCCAACATGTTTCTGTAACAAAGAAATCTTAATAGCCGATGACGGGCAAGAGTCAATATCACAATAAACGACTTGATTGCTCATAATTTCCACAGCGCACATGTCGCTGGAGGCTCCTGCAGTATCATTCCGACTTTACACGTTCGAAAATTTGTAAGTTATGCTCATGTTTGTGGAATTAGTATAAAATACTGTTATCTATTGCATACTTGCTTACTAAAACGTTGTCTGAACGTCTCGATACGGTCTCTGTTGAGACGATTACGTTGCATTGTGAACTCTATAATTGTATAATATATAGACTGTTTTTCAGTCGATTATCGCGGGAATCCTTGAGTAAGGAATTCCGATTCCGTACCGGCGAATGCTATGCGATCTAAAATATTGGACATCTCCATCTTGAATGGTGTTTTGCTCTTTCTTTTGATGCAAACAATGAGACGGGACCGTCAGGGGAATGTGTGCATACTTTTAAATATGCTAAAACTTCTCCCACATTAATATCATTTAAAATACAATATATCTAATAAAACTACAAATCTATACAAGTTTTAGTATTCATTTCAAATGTATTATTTGACAATGTACGCGGTGCAAAATAGTTGACAAAACAGATGTCGATTTTTATCAGATAGCAAAAAATCTCATAAAAAAAATTGCATGGAATTCATAATTTCAAAATTCATTAATATTATTATTTTATATTATCAACTGAGTTTAATGTCACTTATTTTGAACTAACCCTCATCCCTACATATTGATAATGCTGGACTACAAAAACACTGTGAAAAGTCTTTTGAATAAACATTTAAATTTGATTGGTTCGATTTCAAATCCTGATGAGTATCTTTGGACCCTAACTTAGCAAGAAGCATTGAAGTAATCGAAGAGAAAAACGTCGTATCTAAAAATTTTATTCGATTTGATAGCGACAAAAAGTCTTAAGATATGTTTTTAAATTATTAACATAAATTCTTTAAAAAATACTTACCATAGAAGCTATTGAAGGAAAAATATGAGTTTCAATTCGTTTTTACTCTGTGCTCTTATGTGTTATACGACCTTTAACATCAAAATATGCCTGTTCCTTATTAATCATCATGGAAAACAATTTTAATAATACGAAAGATTATATCATATTATTTGTCAAATAATGATTCTACTTTCTAAAACGGAATTTCAGTAAGACCAATATCATCCACCAGTGCAAATTTATATATATGTGGCTATATAGTGTATACTGACTACATACCTTCAACTAATTTAACTAAGTACTAACTAAGTACAGACGAGCAATATTAAATCACCAATAACATATTTCGAAATAGCTTAATAATTAGATAGTATTTTGACCAGATTGGTACACTGGCAAACGCTCTACGAAATAAACTATACGTTGCCAATGCTGTGCTGGCCTTGAGGATGTTATGTCCCCTGTGATTGTAGATCCATTGGCTTACTGAACATTTAATCGGACACAATACTAAACATTGTTGTTTATCGATACGATATCCGATGAGTGGGATTCTTGGGTACCACCCACTCGTTTTTATAAGTATCTATTTATACAAATGAATTTTCCTTTTTACAACAAATATTTTATTTCTTATGTTTTTAAAACTTACAGCAGAACAAGATCGTTGAATATCATAAATGTATTTAATATCGCATATTATTCTACTGTCTTGTTATAATTACAAATTTTAAACATTCAAAGGATACACAACTAAGAAACGTTTTCTTAGAATCTCTTCCAATGACCTTACTTATACCGAAAACACATATTTAAGACAAAACGTATGTTCTGTTCTGTTATGTATTTCTTGGTGGTAGGGCTTTGTGCAAGCCCGTCTGGGTAGGTACCACCCACTCATCAGTTATTCTACCGCCAAACAACAGTACTCAGTATTGTTGTGTTCCGGTCTGAAGGGTGAGTGAGCCAGTGTAACTACAGGCACAAGGGACATAACATCTTAGTTCCTAAGGTTGGTGGCACTTTGACGATGTAAGGAATAGTTAATATTTCTTCCAGCGTCATTGTCATGGGCGATGGTGACCACTTACCCTCAGGTGGCCCATATGCTCGTCCGCCAACCTATACCATAAAAAAAAGTATTCAAGACCACGTTACTCATAATTTGTACTAAATTTATATTATTTTTTATATAATTTATTTATTACAAATGCAGCTGTATTAATATATCAAAACATATTGATAAGATGATAATGTCCTTTTAATACAATAGATAAATAAATTAGAGATTAAATTTTGTATAAACATACATTTTATAATCGTATTTTGTCGTGTCTGCGTCGTGATTCGCTAAGGTTGGCAAAAACGATGCAACTATATTGAACATGCATAATTTAAATTGTACGTCTGTGTCTACATGGTTATCGTATTAGCGAAACCAAGCTTTTAATAAATGTATACATTTTTAGGGTTGCAGTCGATACAATGAGATATTATTATAAAAATGTTAAATGATTTGAATGTTACAACTTATACATAATTATAATTTAGATTTTTCATTTTACTGTGACATCATATTCGTATAGAAAAAACAGATGAAGTACGATTTAATATAATAAGCCTGTGTATGAGTTACAATAGCAGCAATTATATTACATTTATATATTAAAATATTTTTCCAAGCAGTACCTACCCGTAATCTAGGTACAGTACATGCCATTACAGTAGCACAAGGACGTAAAGCACAATTACCAAGCTAAATGCTTACAGAAACAAAAATAATAGGAACCACATCTATTTCACGCAACTGGTTCTAAGATGACTTGCTTCTAAGCTAGTAAATTGTCATATATTATAAAATACTAACTAAACGCATGAACGCTATTTAAAGAAATCGTAAGCTTGATCTTTGGGAATACAAAACCAGATTTTTAATGAAACTCTAATCTAAATCCAAGACATTCGCTTAAATTGTTGTAAACCATCCATCCATGTTGTAATGAGCGCAAAAAAAGACAAAATAGACAAAAAAATGTCAAACTAAACAGAAAGATTTTTTTTACAATAGAAAAAAAAGATTAGTTATAGAAAAGGATACTTTTCTGATGGAAATTTGAGCTTTATTTAATTGCTAGGAAAAATGCAATGAAGGGATTTAGCTTCCAGATTTTTTTGTTGTGATTCTTAATGTTTATTTTATTTCACATATAAAAATGCGTAGATCAAAACTTTTGACTGAATTTTTAACCAGTTTTATGCAATCTATTGAGGTGTAATTCTGCATTAATATTGGCTAAGGTGACAAAGTACTAAGTAAAAAATAAATTGATAGATAATTTATATATGTCAACCTATTTTAGTAATGGAAATTAATTATCCTAGATTCTAAGGATCATTGAAAATTACCGTTTATCGATTAATTAAAGATGGAGTCGATGACCAATAACTCATGGTAGAGTTACACCAAATACATAAAATAGAAACAAAATAATTGATTCATGAATTTTCACATTTAAGTATCAATAACAATTATAATTAGTGCATCGTCGGTATAGTTTTATATTGTGTCTTTTACAACGCTCGCCAAGCTTCGAAGCACTGTACTGGTTATCACTAGTTATATCTAAACCAATCTAGATATTAATAATCATACATCATTAACGTTTATTGAGTTGTCTTCATTTTAAATAGTAAATCAACCTTATAGAAATTATCGGCTTATAACATTTTAATTCTCATTTCTCACTTAATCGATGTCCTACCACCAAAGAATATAAAATATGTATATTTAAACATAGTCAATTACCTACGACATACAATTCATTCTACGAATAATACACAACTCTCTCAAAGTAACGTTCTCTAATAGAATTAGTATTTGAGGCGTTATGGTGGTAGCATTAGGTTTTGAATTATGGACAAATATTTTATTTAGGGCATCGAAATCGTATGAACAAAATATATCTTGGAATAATCGGAATATCCGAGGCAGCCTCAGCCCTGTCCCTCCCACCCAATTCTACTGGCCATCTGAATGATAGCTTGTATTATTTTTTGCGGACATACCATGTCATCGGAACGATTGTAGTCGGTTCCCTATGATTTATCGACGTCCATATTACAAATACGACACAATATTATGCGACTCTTTATTTCTTCTTTAAGCCATATTAGTATTCCGAAAACAATCCTGACCAGAGTTCGTTTTGTCATTCCGACTAAATGTTATTTTGTTTGAATTTCAAATTCAAATATACATTTGTTTGTGTTTTCTTTTTTGATCCATAATACAATTAATTCCGTGCTTCAATCAGCGGTGATACGGACTGGCGTATTCAGAACTCTCATGAATTAATAATGTTGCATTATGTTTTGTTACAGGCTCGGAGCGAGCGACGTCTTAATTTGTACATTGTAATTAAAACAATTAGGAGCGGCAACGCTTCATTAAGCAGTATCTCGTATCGGTTATATTTTTTTGATATGATTGCATTATTAAAAATCTTAAAACTCGTTGTCGATCGATGGCAATCTGATCGCTTTTCGAGATGCTGTTAAATTTTTGGACATGCGTCTGATTGATTCACATTACTTGTCTTAATCGCTCCGCTAAAAACCATCGAGATAGCATGAGATCCGTCATTTTATTCTCACGCATATATATTCCAATAAAATCCATAAAACAAAAGTTGTTAATAATTCTGTTTGGAGAAATATAATCAAATGTGCTAAAAGCATTGATTGTACAAAAATTATACCTACTGGGTTTATGAAAATAAAACAAATATATTATGAACGCGATTTCCATCGAGCGCAAGCTTATTAAGGTCGAAACATGTTTTCAATGTTGGAAAAATTGACATATTTTATATACATATAAAAAGGTAACGAAATAACTCGGCTCAAAATTGGACAAAGATGATTAATTTCATAGACAATCTCTTAAATACATTCATACCCGAATGAGTCCAGAATCAGATAAATTTATTTAAGACACAGGAAGCCATTGGACAAATCAATAACCCGATCGATACACAGGGCATCCTAAGCACCCCATGGAAGTTGCCTTTACACATGTCGAATCAGTGGATTTGAACCCACAACTTTCGTACAACATCCTAATAGCTAGAAGACTAAGTTAGTACGAGTATATTAATAAAACGCACGCACAAGTAACGCGATAATTGAATAATATCATGTGAATCCCAACAAGTTACTGCGACAAATCTTTTTCAGCACGCATGGGATTTAATTGGCCGATCCTCATACCAGTTTATGGGTTGAGTCTGCTTTATAGTCTTCGGTCAAGCGGCTATTCAGCGCAGTGGCGATTGCAACCAATCACTTTATCCAGAGTGCGGGAACCTGATTTCAAAAGCTTTGGGCTTATCCGTGACTTGGAATTGGTATTGCGTAGGAAATTTTGACAATTTGTGTTATTTTACTTACTTATATTAATTATAGAACGCTTCCTTAATTGTACCAGTACCATAGTAGAATGATGGGGTATTGTTTTCGTAATTTTAGTAATAATAAGATATTTTTATTAGAATTTATACTTTAGACTCTAATATTAAAAAAAATTACAGTCCTGCAGGGTTCCAATGCATTAATTTGCTAAACAATTACCAAGAGGGTAACATTCAACACGTTATAAAATTCGTACATATTGAATATTCAATTATTATCAAAAATATAAGTATACCATCAATATTAACTTCTGTATAAAGCAATTATAAATAAACAAAATAAAAAGCCATTTCCTTCTCACCAATCCAATTATAATATTAAGCAAGATTTAATCTTTATTCCACATCTTAATTCTCTATACTTCATATTCCTTCAAAGTTAAAGCTGCTTCTAGATTTTCGTCGATACAAAAGCAAACAGGTCAGATATTAATTGCCCCAAGACACAATCGATGATATGGTCGCTGCATCGGTCGGTGATAGAATACGTTCACTGGAAAACATTTTAAAATTGGCTTAGGTGATCCAATCGACGGAGATAGCTTATATTGTTTAATCTAGGTTTTACTTGATATCGCTTTGTTCTATCCCATCTTGGGAAGTACCGTTTCACCTTTCTCATATGCTACCGTCAAACAGCCACTAAGCTGATTTAAGCCAATCTAACTTAAGGCTCAAGGGCTGTTATGTCTTTGTTCTCAACGATAGTATTTTCTATGTATTGATATGTTTCTTCCATTAAAAACACTTTGCAGGTGACTTACGGCACTTTGGATTGCATTAGATCATACTGTTATATAAAATACATAATTGGTAAAACTAACCCTTATCCATGTAAGTGACTTGGAGATACTTATTACATATTATAGTTATAGTTTACAGATAAAACTGGTGTTCACGCAAAATTCGCTGTACGTCCGTTATAAATATAAAATAAATATTAGACAACATCAGATACATTACTCTGATCCCAATGTAAGCAGCTAAAACACTTGTGTTGTGGAAAGTCAGGAGTAACGAAGGTGCCACAAACACCCAGACCCGAGACGACATAGAAAACTTTTTCCACATGTACTCAGTCGGAAATCGAACCAGGGACCTCAGAATGTCGTACCCATGAAAATCGACACACTATTCAACCACGGAGGTCGTCGATTATTGAAATAAAACGAATTTAAAATAGCCTTCACTTAGGAATAACAAAAATATGATATCAAAATCAATTACTACCGAAGCGAGAATAACTCTTGTCCAACTCTGACGTCACTGGAATAAAATATAATAAACTTTTTCATTTATTTCCATTCCAAGCTCGAATCGGATATAACAGAAAACGTTAATGCAATATACCCTGAGCTAAATCACTCAAGTAGGTCAAGAGATAATTGTTCTGAGCCTAGAAACCTTTTAAATCTAGCTTCAGTTTTAAGATCTCATTAAAAAATCATATAGAAGCCAAGAAATACTTATATAACATAGTGAAGTTACTTATATTAAGATGAGGCGATAACAACGGAACATCTTGTACATACCACCTACTTATTCATCAGATATAAATCCCCCAAATTGCAAGATATCGTCTTGTTATGAACAGGCCATTTCAACAGTCATAAGGGTCATAACATCTTAATTGCCAAGGTTACCTGCAAATATAAAAAAAGAATCTATGTAGAATGCTTTAATTGAAACAAAAATGACATGCTATTCATAATATCAAGTCTCCACTTCACTTCCTCTGTGTTATGTAAATACGTACATTTATTTTGAAGTTAATTATGAGATATTAACTAGCAAGGTTTTTGTGTTAAACATATCGCATATATATATTTAAATCAAAAATCTTTTATTGCAGGTTGGTAGATACACTAATTGCAGAATTCCACCTGGCCCATACATCCTTCATCTCAATTTTTTTCTCACCAATACAAGATGAATAATAAACGCAAACTTTGAACACGTGATAATGCATGCATGTCCGGATTTGAACCTTTGACCTTCGATGAAGATTCTCACATTCCACCAAGATTTCCATAAACAAAATCATTCCGGCTTCTAATTGAAACGTAAAATTATAATTACTATAAAACAATATCGGTATTAAAAAAAGCTTCAAAGCTTTATATTGATGGATCAGACGAAGCTTTTACTCTTATCCAGGAAGCTGGCAAAGGTTTAATGGCGCAATAGATCATAGATTTCGAATACAAACAGCTAAGATCAGCTAGATTAGCCGGCACGGCAGCTGTCGGTTCTCACGGACTCGGTAATTTTTCGGTATTGACAGTGCAAAGTTTCTCGTTAATATGCAAATTGAGATTCATCTGCGAGCCCGCAATTTAGGGTCACTTTCGTATAAGCGAACTGTGAAATGAAAATTCACTTCACGCCCTGGTTACCAGCCGTTCGCAAATTTTATACGTCGCTATATCTCGTTTATCGCCGCGTTCATACATTATAATATTATTAGCGAACAAAATAAACGTAAAGAGTTCTTTTATAATGTGTTAGCGCGCTTAGTTAACTCGAGTGCGCCATAAAGGAACACATTAAGTGTTTTATTGTTGAAATTATTAAGATAACAAATATTTTAAGTTAAATTTTTATGAATTCGAAATAGGTACACAGTCGTAAAAGTGATATTTTTATTTTAATTAGACAATAGATCCGCTGACGTTCGCCTCTCTCTTTTAAATTATATGAAATGTTTAATGTAAATTTTAGGGTCCCGTAATAAAAATGCTAATGGCGTTACGTGTAGGAAGACTCCTTCGTTTCTCTATTTTGTCGAGCACTTGTTTTACTTTAAGGCTACACCGGCTTGTAGGCCGAGGAATTGTTAAACTTGATTTCATCCCAAATTATTTCAACGTAAAATAAACATTTACCCAATTCTGCATTTCGAATTAACTATTCACCTTACCCACTAAGATTATTATCCAAAGTATGTAATTTACTATTATAAAAACGTTGCCAAGCTGACACATTACATTATTTAATTATATTCCGAATGATTCTTGATGGCTTAACAACATTTAAACACAAACGATGGCTGTTTCACGTGAAATGGCGAATCATTTAGCGCTTATAGTCAAATGTCAGACTTATGCGTATTTATAGGCTTATCGAATGAATTGAACTACTGAAATAACGCGGTGTCGCTCACTCAGAACATAACGTACGAGGCAATAGACCCACAACATTAAACTTGAGACTTCTTTTAAAGAGAAGTTTTTATGAAGTCTCAAATTTTAATGTTCATATTTAACGTTTCTGCTGCAACAGCATTTGCTTCGCTTGCTGTTTCATTTCGTGTGCCTACTGAGCAAACATTTCATTCATTCATTCATACTTCTAAATGAATATACTTCATAAATACAATAACGCTAAATTAAAAATTCAACGTACAAATATCGGAAACGTGTTTAATTTTATGTATAGATAATACACACGTTATTTGAACATATTAGTAATATACCGTTAAACGTGTAATTAACTTAGTAACAACTAAGTTATAAAAGGTCTATGCCAGCTTATAAGTTTATATCAACTTAATTTACTTTGCTTATAAAAGTAAAAAGAACGTTATTACATTTTAACATATGAGAGGTTTGGATTCACAACTTGTACTATAAGCTCTTTTTCTTAATATGTAATTTTATAGCGGAATAATCGAAGAAATAGATTTTTTTTTATAAATGCTTAAATATATTGACTCTAAACTAAAATCATAAAAAATAATATTAGCAGTTATATCTAAAACCTTTTTTTTGTATCGATTGTAATTTACAACGTCAACTTTTTGATGCTTCTTTCTGTGTACCTACCTACTGATCGCAAAAGGTAAACCAATCGGAAACGAGACCTGGGGAATACAGGTGACATATATTTTATTATAGTATAGATAATAAGCCATCTGATGGTAAATGGTTACCACTATAATATGCCACCAGGGAAGATAACATATCCCTTGAGTTTCTCGCGTCACCCCTCCAACCGGAACCCAACAATACAAGTATGGCTGATGATGGTAGAATATCCTAGCCAGACATGCTTCCAGCCAAATTCTTAACCGTTTTGTGTTATTTAATAACATTTTTAATTATTAAATTATCTATACATATAATAAAATAGGAGTGTCTGTTTGTAATATTAAGATAAACATTTTTTTTAATTGTTACCATTTTTTTCTGTCTTTCTGTTTTTACCGGCTAATATCTGCAACGAGTGGAACTCATTTTGATGGGACTTTCACTGGCAGATAGCTGATATAACAACGAGTACCATAGCCTACAACAATAACTTTTAACAAGAAGTCGCGGGCACAGCTATTTCAATGCAAAATTAAATAGTCACCAAAAGGTTTTTCAACTTTACAAAATTTTACTTTATCAGGCCCCCAAGTAGGCCTGAATATATTGTCACTCAAAGTTACTCTGTGAAATCGAGCAGCACGAATAATATCCATTTAACATTAATTTTGAAAATCATACGTAAAGCATTTCATTTATTTAAGTTTTTCGTAACTAGAGATTTACGTCGGAGAAATAATGCCGGTGTTTGTAAGCGATATCAACAGTGAGAGAGATGGCATTTTAAACTTAAATGAATAATAACAAAATACTATATTTTACACAATAAAACACAGTAACAAGATAGAGCTGTAAAAATATGTTATATGTAATTAGAGGCTCAAGGGATATAACCTCTTAATTCCCAAGGTAATATTTCTTACATCACCATTGTATATGCGTAGTGACCACTTACCATTAGGTTGCCATTTTGACAAATCCGTACTGATCAAAAATATGCAATAGTCAACTCAAACAAATTATCAAGGAGTTGAAAGTAAAATAAAAATTCAGCAATTACTCCTTATAACAACTTAAAAAGTATCGTAATTATAGTTATTTTTATTGCATAGATTGATAGGTATTAAGCTTATAATCTGTATAATAATTCTTTGAATATTATGTTAAGTCGTTCCAAATATGCTACAAGGCGCTATTGTACAGTCAAAGTAAGAAAATCTTCGTCAGTTTTTAAATTGATTCCTTTATCAAAGTTTAAACTCTTAGTACCTTTTGAATCTAAACACCAAATGCTTGTTGCAACGCAACATGTCATTCTCAATCGGTAAAGCTGATTATCGCTCATAGTGAGCACACGATAATAGATCTTAAGGTGACGAACCTTTTCTTACCCCGACTGTACAATCGCATGCATCTCATAATGGAACCTAGAAGAGAAACATGTCAAAATACTATTCTTAAAATGTTTCGCTGTGTCCTCTCAGAATATTTAACACATTTCAGATTTGTGAAATATCTAAATTTAACGCTCCATAAACGCCATTCTTGCAAGCCATTAGCCAATTGTATACGTTAGAATATCACTAGCATAAAACAAAGTCGCTTTCTCTGTCCCTATGTCTCTTTGTATGCTTAAATTTTTAAAACAACGTAACGGAATTTGATGCAGTTTTTTTTAATAGATAGAGTTATTTGCGAGGAAGGTATTTGTATATAATACATGGACAATATAGTAAATAAACGCTGATAATTTTAAAACTTTGTAATGTGATGTCGTGAATAAACAAAATCTATAGTACGTTTAGTGCCAGTATTGTACCCGTGCAAAGCCTGGAGGGTCGCTAGTACACTGTAAGACATATATTTTTACATCGTCGAAAAGTCCATAATTTTAAATGACTTATACTCAAATTAAAATCATCAATGTCATCGTTTGATATCAAATATTTAATTACAACGAAACTTTGAAACGAACGCAGTCAATAACATAATTAGCACATAAATAAATATTTAAAATGGTCGTGGAAATAATTATTATCTACAAAAATCAGCGAAATTAACTTCAAGTTTCTTAATTACGCGAAACTAATACTTCATACAAAAGTGCCTGGAACGAATGCTCCGACTTATTTAATCACACTCAACGCTGTATGACCGCGGTGACCACACATACGAACAATTGCAAAAATGTCCTGACATTTAATCTAAATTGGAAACACATTGTCTCAGATATTATTATGGTATCTTAGGAACGACAAGTCTGATTTGAATGAAAACTGTACTAAGAGGCACAAACCTCGCACTAACTTGGAGGGATCTACTTGGTTGTACAGTTTTGACCTAGGTCGTCTAGATAGATACTAAATTATTTTTTATAACGTCAAAATAAATTATATAATCTCTCCTCAATAATATATATGTATATACATACAAATTGGCAGTTAAACGTACATAATTATGGTAGGACTGTCCTGACTTATACCATGAAAGTGTGGTCACTGTATATATGAATGGAGTAAATGTTTATAGTAATGAGGCAAGTCGCGGGCTACACTCATATTCGTATATTTCATAAATCAGTCACGAGGTTCGTATATCACGTATTTAATATTTGTATATTGTACTTTTTCTTTCCGTTAATAACTTTTGCATTCGCTAAAAATGTAAGTAATGAGATGTTAGTAATGTACAATTAAACCGGGATAACTGGTTAGAACAGGGAAATCTTAAAGGAAGATTCCAGGTTCATATCCGGGCAAGAACTACTGAATTTTCATGAGCTCAATTTGTGCTTATAATTCATTTCGCGGTGGGTGCTGACAATACCATCATGATTAAAATTTAAATGTCAAATAAAATAGAGAGAGGAAAATGAGCCTAGCAGACAATTTAAAGGCTTTACTTTTAAGTAAAACGAATCTATCTTTAAATCGAAAACTTAAACTATGAAAATTTTATCATTACTATATATTCTCATGTTGTATCGATATTCACTCACGAAGGCGCGCCCCTCCATATTAAATTATTATCAGCGTGCATTAGTATGAGTGAATCGTCGTGTGACGTCTATGAGTAGGGATAGCAAAAAAAATACAAATTAGAATATTTTTCTAAAATCTACTTTAGTTATAATAATTATAATATAATATATACTATATTTTTAAATAATTTAGTGTCGTAATACTTATGTATGTATAAATGTCTATTCTAAAGCCAACTAAAAGCTATTTTTCCTGTTACTATCAGTGTAATAAATTTTATTTCATACTGACTAAATTTTGATTGAAAATCGATTTTAATCATCATGAAAATATCCTAGTTATATCATATTTTAAAAACAGGATGTCAAATTATATAGCAAACGATAAATAAATCACAACGCCTAACTTATCGATATCTGAGCACGTCACTATACTCCCATAAAGAACTCTGAAAATATAAAATTAAAATCACATTCAAAATAGATTTTTCGAATTCCCCTTAAATGTTTAAAATCAAACAAACGCACAATTAAGACAACAAACAACCGAAACGTAACAAACCACCCTATATATTAAGATCATTAGATGTTTAAGCTCATGCGACAGCTCTATAAATACACCAGCTTATACGCTGACGTTGCGGTGTATAAAAATTGTATTTATTTTAAGTAAAGTCAAGGAATTTACTTCGGGAGTTAACATCTGTTTATTTACAAATTTAATTAATGAAACGATATTTTGAAATATGTATAACATCACTAATCAAAAATAAACAGATTTTTCAATTTATAACACTTTTATTACGTATTGCCAACGAATATGACACTGACAGTTTTGAACCCGTGGGTCTAACGCGTCAGATATCTATAAAGATTATCAATAAATGAACTATGAAACTCACAGAGATTCCGAAGATTCTGCTTTGATTTTAGCGTATTCCAATAAACATAAACTCTACTCACAAAACAGCCCCATATTACTACGTCATATTAACTAAATAAAAAATAAAATTATAATTGTTGGTGTATTCATTACGATATTCAAGAAAAATAAAAAAGAATCTCTAACATTTCTTATTTTAATTAATCAAAAAACAATTGACGAAAGGCAATCATCTTCGCGTATAGAAGCGTCGCTAGACTAGCTGACGTTCCTGATTTGGCGTCGGTTAAACCTACCAGGACGCACTAAACGCGCTCGATGCGATTCCCCGATGACAAATATAATCTTTAAGCCGAGTCGACTTGACACTGATGTTGTTCTCAGAAAACGAGATTTATTTTTACCCAAAGATCTAAATACTAAGGTGAAAGATATCTCATTTGTTCCGTAGAACGTTAAATCTTTCGACGGCTCGTGTAATCGTGGAAGTTATGTCGAAAAATTTGCCGCTTACTATTTGATATTCGCATCAAAGAAATAATAATAAGTGTATCCGACGTACGAGGAAATTAACACATCTGTATATGAAGCTTACGAGTTTCAACGCTCCAATAATTCGTTCGAGTTTAATTATGTGATTAAGATTCAAATCATTTTTTGAAATCTTTTTGATCCTGATAAGCGACCGTCTAATGAACTGCGTTTGATGTGAGTGGAGTTAGCTACATCGTTTAGCAGCCGTTTTATATTAATTTTATGTCCCTTAGATCGACTACGTCTGACTGTCATCAAGTCTACGCAATTGTTTTAGAGTTGTATACAGCCCATAGAAACTGTAATACGATCATCCTCAAAGTGGAGTACCTACTGACAACCGCCCATAAACACTGTCGTTTTAAGATACAGACCATTCCTTACATCGTCAATGCACCACCAACCTTGAGAAGTAATAAATTGTGACCCTAGTGTTTTTAGCTTACACTGGGTTACTCACTCATCACACTGGCACACGATACTAAATATTGCTGATTGGTGGTAGAATATATCATGAGTGGGTGTCTGACCCATGCGTAACATACTCTACCACCAATGATTTAATGATGAAGCGTAGCACATGAACTCTATATGGTCTATAAGATTCCTTATAAGGACTCAAAAAATCCTACGTGGCAAATACATACGACAAATTGAAACAAAATATATCGTTGTAAATATATGACTTAAAATAACATAACAATTACCAAAAAAAAAATCTAAAAGACTGTTGAAATTTGTACATAAATATTGCAAGTATTTGTTCAACAAAGTAGAGATACCGTGTTCCATATAAGGTAATGTAACTTTCCTACTCGTATACACATTTACTGCAGCGACAGAATTCCACAGTCCAAGTCATTATCAATAAGGCTGTGTCATTTCATTAACAAAAATAACAGAAATGTGAAGATTCGTTGGTATCATTGACCACTTTGACCAGTATTAATTTTGTTTCCTATACTCATATCATAAATGGGAATGAAACTCTATCTATCTCTCTTTCACTATCAAGCCAATGGACCTAATTTGACAGAATTCGCTATGAAGCAACCTTGAATTGTAAGGAAGGGCATACTTAAACTCTAAGGAAGGACATAGCCTAGTTTTTTGCCTAACACATGACAATCAACTCATTAAACGCATGTGAAGCCGCGGACGAGACCCAGTCTCGCTATAAATATATTCCTACACTTATTAAGTCATCTTTATTATGAATGACTTTTAAAGACTTATTCTAGAATCCCATACAGCGTCCGATGATGTAAATACGAATCACATATTGAAATCATATATCATATATCAATATCAACTTAACTAGATAATGACAGTCCACGTACATAACAATTTACATTCCCAAATATTAATTATTAGAAGATTGTACAAAACGACCACAATACAATATATAAATGTTGCTAGCTATAAATATAATTGATAAAATACTAATTCTGTGAAATCATAATGCTAGAAGTTGTGACAAAAAATTGACGCTCATTATCAAAAGGTGATAAGCGACTATAATTATATTAATTTTATTTTATTATTATATTTAAAGGATACAAAATCGTGGTAACGAGCCTTAGGCGTATCTTACCACACTGTTGGACGAATACGTGATTCTGAAGCAACGTAAACGTAATTCAACCAAACTGTACAGTATTTTTATGTTCCGGTTTGAAGGGTGAGTGAGCTAGTGTAACAAGAAACATAACGTCGGTGACACATTGGCTATGACATTGGTTTAGACACAACATCGTAGTCCCCAAGGTTGGTGGCGCATTGGTAATATTTCGCATACAACACAAATTGACTATAAGCGGTGGTGACCACTTACCATCAACCCATTTGCTCAACCGCCTATTTATATAATTACAAAACATATAAAAAGCTAGTTAACCAATGCTTGTTACCTCCGCTCACTTAGCTGTACAAATAAAGATTAACGTTTTTTTATTAAAACAATCTGCTTCCTTATTCACATTTTATACATTATATTTAATATACAGCGCTAATTAAGAGCAAGTTCTTTATTACGCTGAGAGAAATATTTGTGACGTTAATCGCCATTGTCTCTTTTATTAGGGTTCTGTAAGATTTTGAATTGCGTTTTTTTTAATCGTCACATATATGAGACCTTTGTTTGAGCTTATCTTCAAAGTACTACTTTCGTTAGAAGTAATAACTTGAATTTAACAAAACAAAATATAATTGTAGCCTAAGTTACTCCTTATTATATAAGTTATCTACTAGTGGAAGTCCCATCAAAATCGGTCCAGCCGTTCTACAGATTAGCCGGAACAAACAGACAGACAAAAATTGTTAAAAATGTTATTTTGGTATATGTACCGTGTATATAGATAGATATATATTGAGTAAACAAGGGCTATTAATATTACAAACAGACGCTCCAATTTTTTTATATATATAGATGGTATACTGTACGCATATGACATTTGTTGTAGACAGAGTATAAGGGTGTAAACTATTAGGTGGACAGTTGGTCACGAAATACGCAGACTATTTTATCTCCAGTAACCATACCATTAAATTAATCTGTTTTGTTTTTTTTATTTAGTTTTATTAGACAGACAAACATATGGCTTACCTGATGGCAAAGAAGCCACCGTCCCTCAAAAATACAAAGTAAAAAAAAATACACCGACGAATGCTATCAACGACAAGATATAACATATTTATATTAGATATATCTAATCAGTAATTACACTGGCTCACTCATACTTTCAACTCGTAGGTAACAGCACGCTAGGTTTAGAATAAATTGAATGTATTACTTATATAAATGAAATCCTATAGCATAAAACAAAATATATTATAGCTTTCCAATCATATACATAATAAGTTTTAAGGCATTCGGCCTGAGCATATAGCTCGCCTACCCCAGTTTTTATATCTAAAAACATTTTTTATATTTTGTATCTTAACTGTGACTAATCAAAAGCACTTAGTTCATTAAGAGATATAAAAAGCATTGTTTTATATCATCTCGAGTATAAACAACCCCAGCGTGTTAGGGTCATTAAAAAAATTATTGATATGTCGAGTATTTCGTTTACATGACGCTACAATTATGGTGACCACCCGACCGCATCGCTGACAAGACGAAGCACAGGCCACGAGACAGGCCTTACACCGGAAACATAATGATTTCACAGGCCTCAGATATTTACAGAGATATATCTGTACCTACAATGAGATACATGTTACATTACATATAATAAAAATGTAATGATACCGTGTTTTAACAAAAAAAAATGTGTTCTATGATTTAAAATATAATGTTAAGAATATAATCCTTTCTTTTGTAAATTTATTAACAGCTAACATGTGAAATTTATTTAACGAAATGATTAGTGACCAGTTTGTTTAGAGCAGACTACTGGATCAAGGTTTGTACGTGTTTTACATGGGATGATAGTGCCATGGCGACGGGAATTTTTAAACATCATGCTGGTGCAAATTATTTCTCGTAAGCTTGTATTGATGCTACCGAGGATGATTTTTTTTGTTATTTTAATATCTAAGAAATTTAGTTGTTTTATTTATGATAAAGAACGTAATTAACTAAAGTCTACACTGACCTCACGTGATGTCATCACAAACGCAACTCAATAGGAACACAACCAATGTAAACGTCTTCAAAAATAATCTCAAATAAATAAATGAAATCACTTTTTGTGTGAACAGTATTATAACAAGCAACTATGTGAAATGATATACATATACTTTTAATTCTCAATTCCTTCTATATCCCCACAGAGAGTAACCACCAAAATACATTTCATTGCAGAACACATGAGTATTCATACCAACGTAAGGAAATATATGTAAGTAAGGAAACTTAGAAAAGTTCCCTTACTTATATTTCCTTATAAGAGAGGGATAGTGCACAGCGTATCTACCAAGACTCGAGGTGTTACGACATTTTCATATTGAAATACATTTCATATTGTATACAACAAACAACAACAACAACAGCCTGTAAATTCCCACTGCTGGGCTAAAGGCCTCCTCTCCCTTTAAGGAGAAGGTTTGGAACATATTCCACCACGCTGTTCCAATGCGAGTTGGGGGAATACACATGTGGTAGAATTTCTATGAAATTTGTCACATGCAGGTTTCCTCACGATGTTTTCTTCCGCTGAGCACGAGATGAATTATAAAGACAAATTAAGCACATGAATCAGCGGTGCTTGCCTGGGTTTGAACCCACAATCATCGGTTAAGATGCACGCGTTTTAACCACTGGGCCATCTCTGCGATATATATTGAAATATAATTGACATTTGACCCGAACTGGGATTGCAACCAGTGCTCTGCTCCAGAACATCCACACCTACAAGCTACCTAAATAAACATTGTTATGATTTTTAAGATAAGCGAAGAGCGCGAAACTTAACTTTAGTCCCATCAAGACAGAGCTAGCTGACACAGGGATGTAAGACTGGTTGTAATATCTAACCGACACTGGCAAGTAGTCCATACATATAGTAAAATTGGCTTATCAGTTAGTGATATTAAAATAACTGCATTTTACTAAACACATATGTATACATGGTACCCATACCAAAATAACATTTTTACAATTTTTGTATGTCTGTCTAATAGTTCAGTCTAATCTCTGGAACGGCTAGAATGCTTTTTACTGGACTTTAACTAGCAGATAGTTAATATAATAAAGAGTGACTTGGGCTAAAACAATAACTTTTATGTTAAATTCAAATGCACATGAAGTAGCGGGCACAACCAGTAAAATATATTTGATGAAAATGTATTTGATTGTATCAATTAAAAAAAAATAATAGAAATTTAAACTACGAGTGTAGATAATTTATTAAAATAGATAACGTTATGTAGGTTACTGTATCAAAGCTCGATCGCCTAAATCAGCATAATATCTAATAACGGACCATCTGGCTGATTTATAAATCAGATATAATTCGAGATAAATAAAATACCTCTATATTATTTATTTATATTATTCTTTAAAAGAAAATATTTCATCCTTTCATACGCCTAATAGATAGGAGTAGTCTCAGTATCGGCATTTAAGTAAGTAAGTAAGGTTTGTTGTAATACCAATATTCAAAATACACTAATATTTACCCTCTTTCAAATAGGAACTACATTTTAACCCCAGGAAGCGATAATGAGCGATTGATTAAAAATCAATAGTGTAACTATTACCTTATAACAAAATATACCGTTATCATAATTACATAGAATTATTTCAGAACGTCGACGCCTCAACTTCCCTTCCCTGATTAATGTTGTTTCAATCACAGAAAACCCCAACAGCACTCACATAAATTAACCATAATTAGTCACTTAAATTTCATTTATCTGATGATCCAATCAGTCCTTTATCGGTGTGTCGTTAAGATATAGGCCATCGTTATAGAGATGCTATCTTATATACAGAAGTTACTACACAACGCCTCTCGAAGCGAATGTATTCTCAAACGACGCATTTAAGAAATTTCCTAGCGAATGATAAGCGAAGTGCTCAATTAATACCATCAATAAGGGACGAGGCGACACAATAAATAGAAAACAAGTACGGATTATACGTTACACAATAGCCAATAAACATTCATTCAGTGCTTCAATAATATAATCAAACGCCTAATTAAAAATTCTCGAAGATGTGTCAGCGACGTTGTCTACGAACAACATAAAAATAGTCAGAGGAAGCGGCAAGCATGTAACGACAAGTCATATCCCCGTATACGAGTTTAATGTATTCCGACATAGGCCAAACAATGCGAGTATTATAAAATGCGTATTAAACATATAACCGAACCAGGCTTAGGTCGTTCACATCACGCTGAGACCACGTCGCCGCTCCCTCGGCGCTGTTTAACATTTTTTCTTATTCACGCGTAGAAGTATTCAGAAAATGAGAGCTTTTCGACCTTTAAACGTTCGAATAATGTTTACTCGAGAGCGAACGATGCGAATATAATTAAAAAAGTAACGGCAGAGAAAAAATATATGTCTCCGTAAGTAGGTAGTCGAGAGCGCTGTACCATTTATAAACTGTGGATCCGTCTTAGAAAAACTGGCGTTCGGAATTATTAATGATTTGTTTGAATGCGTCACAGAGTTCATTGTTGGCGCACACTCCGTCCGGATGCGACCGCTGACACTAATTATTCCCATGCTTCTCGAATGATAGATTGCTGTGGACAAATCACTGCTAGGTTGAAACGCGGCGAGCAATAAAAAAGCGATGTGATTAGTTTTAAGAGACGATTGTTCGAGTGGGCCGGACTGTTCCGAGGTAATATGTTACCGTGGAGAGATGAGATGCTATCGTGGACCACTGTCAGATTAACTCCGGCCTGATCCCATTCAAAATTACGTGCCTACATGATAGAAGCAAGCTTAATTGTTCAACCTCCTACTGCATTTCGTATTTAAGACAAATTTGACGTTTTAAAATATTGCTTAAAAATATGTCATGCATGTGAGTAACATTGTCGTTTCTTTATTTTGTTTGTTAACTTTTTCTTAGCAACTTTCATAAATCGGTACTGTGAATTTGATTGTAACTAAATATTTCGGATAAATCAAATATATTAAATAATACTTGTAGATTACATAATATGTATATGTATAATTTTATTAACAAAATACAGCAGGGATTTGAGCTATGATAGCAAATTTTGTACATACTTATGTAATACTTTTTGCTACCTTATAAACGATATTTGTATGTATTTTTTTTTTAAGAAATTTTGTCTTCAGAAATAAATCTAATCTCAGATGGAAGGTCTAGGTCCTGTACCGTTTAATAAGTTTGGTTAATTCAATTTAAATCTTCTTTGCTTGAAAGATTTATATTTTGGCCCTGAGAAGTACCGGCGGAAGAAAATTACAGATTTTTAAAATGCTTATCTTTTAACAAAATATATAAAAAACTGGTATAGATCGTTTTATTTGCTAAATAAATCTTAGGTTCTGAAATATTTCTAAACAAAAACCGAACCATTACACTTTTCTAGGATTCTTTTGTAAAACCAAATCTATTTGTACAACCAATTAGTTTAAAGGAATACATACGAATTTACTTTCTAATATCATTTCGTAGAGTATATTACAAGTTAATAATAGTACCTTTCACTATCAGTACGTAACAATTTCTCAAAAAAAAATTGATAATTTAACGAAGAGTTAAAGGTAAATTTATCAATAAACAAAAACTTACAAACAAACAACCAATCAGATTACTCGTAACTGTAATAATCTTTTATCAATGTTTATTGCATTCAAAACAATTAGAATTACTTCATGGACTTAACATGAGTTCGTGAAAGATAATTTAAGCTCTTAATCGTGCCGAGGTTAACGACTTTTAATGCGTTTTTAATTAATCATAATATAATTTTAATCTGTACTTAAAACATTAAGCAGTGTTAAAAAACCTAATAATGAATGTTAAAAAAAAAAAAAAACAGTAAAGCTAGATCAAGATTTTTTTTAATGTATACGTAGTTTTTTTTAGTTTTATATTATTATACTATCACATTATTTTAAATCAAATTTAAAATCCTGTAACATTTGAAAATAGAGAAGAGATCCGTAGTAGGTTCGAGGCCTTTTCTCCGGAGAAGAAGTGTAAGAGCTTATGGTCACGTGGCTCTTCTTAAGGTTTGCGGGTAAATGTCTTGGAATTACATTCAATAGATGCAGGTTTCCTCACAATGTGTAGCTTATCTCTATATTACAGTTGGACTTTAAACAAAATATAATAACAAATCACTGAGGTTTGTTGGGGTTTGAACCCATAATCTTCACTTAAATCTTCCACTTATGACTCTCAATAATGTATTAGCATAATACTTAAATATAAAACAGACTAATTTTATAAAAATAGAAACTTTATTTAAAAAAAATAAAATTATAATATTTATTAATACAAAAAAATCATATAACGAATAATTATATTATAATAACATAATTACATAAAGCGGAAGATTTTGAGATTACATTTTTAAGAAGCATTTTCATTGTACGGTTAGTATATTAATTTGGGCGGTGAATTTAGTGATCACCGCTTCCCATTGATATTGGCGCCATAAGAGCTTTTAACGATTACTAACAATTTCAACCACCTTGAGAACTAAGTTGTTATATCCCTTGTACTTAAACTGGCTCAGTCACCCTTCAAACCGGAACACAACAATACATAACAAAATATTTCTGCTGACGGTAGAATATATGATGAGTCGGTGACAGTATTTCTAACATTCAACTACTAATGATGTCCTTAGTAGTTGAACGTTGGTAACACTGCTTTTAAATTAACCTTAGTTAGCTGTCATTTTGGTTTCTAATGTTTGATAACGAAAGGTATTAAATGGCAGGTCAAAGCGAAGTCTTTAATGCAATTAAAAATTGGTAAATAGAAGGTCCTAAAATGATGTCTTCATTCCATCCATGTGTCAGACTAAAAGATTTCCTACTGAATGACTTACCAGTTGTTTTTAGCCGGACATGTTCAATTTAGTCCTACTCGAGTGATCCTATCTTTTGATTTTTAATGCTGATCTCGGAATGTCATTGTCATAATAGTAACCACTGAGTTTCATAAAGACTCTTCTGGTGGTCATTTTACATTTAATACAATTCTGTAAAATGACAATTTAAAAGTGTTTGTAAAAGCCTATTTGAATAAAGAAATTTCGATTTGATTTGAGCGCTATCAAATTACAGCGCTACCGTGATAACGGACTCCGTAATATTATTTACCGTACAAACGTAACTGGTAACAAGATCTATATAGTGAGACATATAAATGGAAATATAGCTAATATGTTCAACATGTAACCATGTAAAAATTATTTCATATCCAGTGAGTATTCATCTGATATATGTAGAATTACACTAGACTAGGTCTAGTTAAAATGGTGAGCATTTTAACAGACAACAGAAAGCGAAAAAATATTTATGCTATAATATACACAATATGTGATTCAAATCCCAACCCATCTCTCCTAATTTATGTTCCCAAACCACGAACAGTTTCAAATTATCAAACAATTTATTATACACATGGATTTATTGTGTACAATATTACATAGCCGTTATATTATCAAATAATTTGACATTAAGGTGTCTAGAAAATCTTAAAAGATACACGATATGCGTCAAGCAATAACAAACCGTAAAGCTTAGTGCATAGCGTCTAAATTACAACGATGTTGTTGGCGTTGCAAGCAGGTGGGCGCCTAATTTAGTACTTACCGACTTAAAGCCAGTTAATTAGGTGCGTACTCACTAAGATCGTCCGATACGATGGGTGTGTTAAAAGATTTACTTCACTCTACATATTTTTCTTTTCTTTTTGTGTTTTACTATCGAACACACAAACACTTTTATTACATCCGATTTATAATTAATAGATTTCGGCTAAGGATAAATAACATATGTCAGATTTTTGTTTAAGTCTAACGGAAATAAGCCTTCGGTAAGTGTAAGTCACTTCTCACACCATCAATGCTATGTGAGATCGAAACATTGTACCCTGTCACTTGAATTGATACACTAAAATTTTACACCAGACTATATCAATATTATTAACGATTGGTAAGGACGAGTCTGATAAAAGTCCGAATCACATGAAATTATATTTTAAATCCCAAAGAATATGTTCCGAACCCTCACCTTAATAAAAAAGGAGGCCTTAGCCCTTTACTTTAGTATATTTTAAAACAATTAATAAAACGAGTCTGATAGGACTCCAAATCACATGAAATGAGATTTTAAATTAATTAATAATTAATTACTGAAAACTTTAAAACATTTAAGTAATTGTTATAATTATTTTTACTCCATCCGTACACTATTGCACTATGGACGTTCCCAATTTAACACCTTCGAAAGTGATAGTCATGAAACATGAAAAAAAATCTTAATGTAAACATTTTCCTATTTAGTCTAATCTAATTATATTATGTATGTAGCTGAAATGGCCCAGTGCATCTTAACCAATGATTTCAGGTTCAAACCCAGGCAAGCACTACTATATATATGTGCTTAATTTAAGTTTGTTATTCATCTCATGCTCGGCGGTGAAAGAAAACATCGTGAGGAAACCTGCATGTGTCTAATTTCATCGAAATTCTACCACACGTGCATTCCACCAAACCGCATTTGAACAGCGTCGTGGAATATGTTCCAAACCCTCTCCTTAATATGAGAGAAGGCCTTAGTCCAGCAGTGGGAAATTTACAGGCTGTTAATTTACTTACTTTACTTTATATTATGTATAGCGTTACGTGAAATACATCATAAATATAATCTACCAAAATCTAACTTAGATTATCATACTATATAACGCTGATAGCAATTCGACGTATTAAAATAAATTTGTTTTTGTATGTTGAAATCCACCATACTATACCCGCTTATATTATTTTAAAGTAAACTATGAATGAAAACTCTGACAACAAAGACTTATAGTGTCAATTCAAATCGAAGGATGAGTACGCTAAAAGTGCTTAATCCTGTTGATGGGCATCAGCTGGACGAAAGCTTCTTCTCCCTTTAATACTTGCGCCTAAAACTGACGGACGCATTCAGAATTTCCCCTGACATACGAGTTATCTCAAGATGTCTGCACCATCTATAGAATAAATCCTATATACCATAATTAGCATATGTTTCAATTGACGCGTTTGTTTTATTTTATTATATTTCGTACTGTAAATGATTGCCATTTAGTTTTGTAGACCTTTGAAAATTTTTTTTTTATTGTAAATCTACACGATCTACTTATTACTAAACCCTTAAAGTATTATTAAATATAGGTCACATTCATGGTGATACATATTTTTAGATGTAAACTATACACATCAACACCGTCTAGGGATATTTTGTATAAAATTCTTAAACTCAAAAAATCATTTCCAGTTTTAAAATTTTTTGATGAAAGACTATTTTGTAAACCTTCTTGTACAATTCTAAATTTGAATTTGAAAAAAATAAATAAAAATAAAATTTTTACGCGACATAATGTTAGCGATGGCCAAAGGTTTCGTTTACCTACCGTCATATTAAGATATTTTTTTGTGTCCAATTTAAGTTTTATAACAAGTTATGGATTAATTTCGAGTTAAACCTATTGTGTGCATCATGCATCGGTGCCATTTAATGAGAGAAGAAATGCTAAGGGCAGGAGGCATGCTCCAAGCTGGGGCTACTCAACTGAGTATTGCTGAGGAGATTGGAACAAGACAAAACGTTATATCTAGGTTATGGTCACGCTACCGTGCTACTGGTAAAGTGACTGAAAGATATCCAGGTGGGAAGCGCATAACCAATCAACGACAAGACCGATATTTGCAAGTTGCCGCGAAGAGAACCAAATGTTACGGCACTTCAATTGGTTCAGAGGCTCCAGCCAGAGGACCAGTTATCTGTGAGTGACCAAACTGTAAGGAGAAATCTGCATAAAGCTAAACTTCATGCTCGCAGACCGCTTTGTACTCCAGCACTACGCCGAGGAAATCGTGGGCGACGACTAGAGTGGGTTCGTGTAATTTGTTCTCGGAAGATAACCAGTGGTCTGTAGTGCTGTTTACCGATGAGCCCCGGTTCGGTTTCCATCCCGATACACGTAGCGTACGTGTTTGGCGATTCCCTGGTCATGATAGCCGTTTGCAGCATCTTCAGAAAGTCCATTCATACCACGGCGGCATAATTTTGGTTTGTGCGAGAATTTATCTTGGTAGAAGAACAGACCTCGTTTGGATCAGAAACACCATGGCGGCCGAAAAATGCCGTAACGAGATGCTTGTGCCGATAACTTAGCCCCATAGACTAAAAATCGGCCAAGAATTCACGCTCATGCACGATAGCACCCGTCCGCACACAGCGGGAGTGGTGACGAGATGGTTGTAGGAACAAGACGTATCGGTCTTAGGCTGTCCCACTCAATCACCTGACCTAAACCCCATAGAGCACGTGTGGGACATACTCCAAAGAAGGGCTTCGAGGAATTTCCCTGCAAATATTGCGACGGATGAGCCACTTTTTTGTATCTTAGTCGAACCTGGGACAATATACCGCAGCAAGACTTGGATAACTTAATCCAAAGTATAAAAAATTGTTGCAGAACGTTATAAATGTCCTGGGTAGTTTTACAGACTACTGATTTTTCATATGACTGTTAAAAACTATAACTTTTCTACATTTTTCACATTTTCTTGAGACAAACATTAATTATTAGTTTTACCATTGTTTTACGTTTTTTCTTTATTTAAGGATAAAATTGTTTTCGCAAAATAATATGGTTTATTTTTTATTCTGGAGTATAGTCAGATAAATGGGCTTTATAAAAATATAAACATGTTGCATGTTATCTTTAATAAATTTTGAAATAATTGAGTAAATTCAAAATATCCCTAGACAATGTTGATGTGCTAAACCTGAGCTGAGTCTGAGCCTGAGCTCCCGTTATACCAAAAGGAAAGTCTTGATTCTTTAAAGTGTCCTTGTGTAATTCGACCTTGAAAGTTATCCAATATAATAAATCCAGTAAACAACTATCCCCTATGGAGCTGTTCTTGGCTGCAATTAGTCAAAAAATTTTTGCATATCAAAATTTACGTAATAGATTTGTTCTTAACTTAAATAACGATTCTATATTCAGAATGATCGATGTGAAATTTCGTATTTCCTCCGAAATTACGTAAAGGATACACGTGAGTCTTCACGGCGAGTCCCGTGACCGTGAGGTCTCCAACTTCCGCTTTTGAGTCACGTGTTTTATGAAACCAAAGTAAGGAACCTTTAAAGAAATTCCGACAAATGTATATCAGTCATTGATTACGGAATACGTTTTAAATACTTCCATTCGATAACAGGTAAACGAGATCTTTCTACAGAATGAGGGGGGGTCACTAATCATTATCCGATTATGAACTTCCTATTATTCCTTTTCTTTGATAGTTTGAAATTGATTATTAATATTAAATCTTTATATAATATAAAAAGAAACATAGATGTATAACATGAACATAGACAAGACTCTAAGATATTTGATCTTTTGATGTGACATATTTATTATTGGTATTTGGGATTAAGACGGACCTGCACCCTTGGAACAGCCGGCTCTAATGGAAATAAAAAAATGTACATTTTTATTTGTGTCCGTATTAACTTGGTGGTAGGGCTTTGTGCAAGTATCACCAAATTATCAGATATTCTACTGTTCTCAGTGCTGTTGTGTTCCAGTTTGAAGAGCGAGTGAACCAGAATCACAGGCACAAGGGACATAACTTCTTAGTTCTCAAAGTTGGTGACGCATTTGTGATGAGTGTGTGTGTGTGTGAAGGAATGGTCAATATTTCTTACAGCAGTATTGTCTATGGACGTTGGTGACCACTTACAATTAGGCCCATTTTCTCGTCTACCGATAATACCGATGACATAAATAAAACAAACTTACTCATTGGTTTTCTTGAATTGTAATCATCAATTTCGATGTTTGAAATCTACTGGTCGTCTTGTGACAGCCATGTTGTTTATGGATATTGTTAGTGAAAGAAAGAGATATAAACTGTCATGGAGTAAATACTCCATGGTGGGTTATACATTTCAATATGTTACGAATTGTGACTGTCATACTTTGGATATTCTTTTCATAGAATTTATTACGTCCGAAATGTTTCATGTTTTAAAAACAAACGCAATGAGTTTTTTTTTCTCAGAAACTGTCTCGTAAATTTAATTATATTGATGTTTTTTAAAATCTTTTATCGAAAAATAGTCTATTTGAGTATACTTTTCATTGATATCATTGTAATGTTATCAACTAACCAAATATACTGCAGGATTTGTTTGTTATTATACATTACATTAGACACTTCTAAAATTATCAGTGTTTGTTAACGATATTCTTCCTGTATTATTTACAAAAACATCCCATTTGAAACACTCTATGTATTAAAAAAAACCGCATCTAAATCCGCTGTGTAATTTTAAAGATCTAACCATACATAGGGACAGACAGCTGTAAGCCACTTTGTTTTGTACCATCTAATGTCCATGGTCTATTTAGATTCTTGGAGCTAGAGACTCTCTTCGGGATGTTTTTAACAAAGTAGAAATACTCACCATTACGTCACAATATATTTACAACAATATTATGTATATTCACAGTGACATTGATCACTTCGATAAAATCAGTGATAATCATTGTATATGCACTAGAAGTAAGGATAAGCTTATAACGCCAAGTTTCCGACTCCGCAAAGTCGATAAATCCTTCTCGGGGCAAGGTACCTATCCGTTTCTATAATAAAATTCCGCAGACATTTTTAACTTTGCCCTTTCTTAAATTCAAATCATTTATAAAAAATACATTGGTAAAAAAGACATATTATTCGATACAACATTTTATAGATGATAAAAAAGCGTGGAGTTAAAACCTGTTGACTTCATTCCGAATGTTGAAAAAAAGTAACTACTGCGTTTCTTGCCGGTTCTTCTCGGTAGAATCTACTTTCCGAACCGGTGGTAGCTTCACTTAATTGTTAAATGACGAATTCAAAGTGCTTGTAAAAGCCTATTTGAATAAAGTTTATTTTGATTTTGAATGATGACTGATGATATGGTCTATGTGGTATACACACAAGGTCAAGACAAGGTTACCGTCAACTATGGAATAATATAATCTTCTGATTTTATAAACATGAAGGTAACGTTGTATGTCTGTATGTTTATCACTCTTCCACGGAAAAATCTCTGAACAGATTTTGAACAAAACTGAGGGAACAGAGTCACGCGCGACAAATAGTATTAAGTTTTGGTTTGGTGTAAACTCACCCGGGTAGGACCCCATCTCACCATAATATATTCTCCCACTAAAACGCCAATGCTTAGTAAAGTCCGGTTTGAAGAATAAGTGAGTCAACAAAACTAACCATTGAGTATTCTCAAGATTTTTTATCTCAAGAATATTTACGAATACTTTTAGATTATTTTTTCTATTACGTTAAGAGCCTACATAAAACATATTATTAATAGTGATGTTACCTACATCCTTATTTAGGTTTACATAAATATAAAGTTACTAATGTAACAATACTAATAATTATGCCTACAACACCGCGAATTGATAAAATTCGCGTCGAATCAATCACCTTCATCGTTAGGAACACCCGCGACTTCGTAACAAAACACGTGGGCGATTTAAACTCGAAATTTATCAAAATCATCTATAATATTAATGTACTTGAGTAAAACTGACGGAACCCGCTCGAATTCAGTAACGGTTTTTCTCATAATCGTCGTTGGTAGCCGTATTAAATTATCTAATTGATCTATGTATCGGTAGAGCTGTTTTGTGCATTTGATAAATTTGATTGTTTAAACTTACAATAGATAGCGTATTTTTAGGAGACGCGGGCCCGAGCGGCGCGCTGTCGCCGCGCCGGGCCCTGACGTTTACAAATTATATACGCCGCCAACTATTTGAAACAATATACCGGTTACCGTTTAACTTATCTCGGAAGTTTTCGTCTCTTAGATAAAAGGTTGTATTACTTAAATGTCATTATGCTCGGGGGCCGGTACTTGTACGGCGCACGGGATAATATTTCATTGGGCGCGGCTGAGACGATATCTTTTTAGACGGTCCTAGCCGATTTGTACGTTTATCTGTTCTTGTGGGGTTGATAGGTCACCTCCAAGGTATCTCACGGGTCTACTTGTGTACGATTGTTGAACTGGCGACGTTCGCTGTCGAACGTTTCTGGTTTTCAATAAATACGAAGTCGGTGATTTATTGAGCTTGTCTCTGATTGTTTGCACGAGAACGGTATTACGTTAAATTTAGTTTTTCTATTAGTTCAGCTGCGTATTGTCTTGCTATTGTTACTTGAATTTAATTTCGGTTTTATTATTAACAGCGAAATCATGCACGTTTTATGTGACTACTATTTGAAATTAATTTAAATTGCGCCTCAAATATCCAATACCCGGACCTACTACTCGGACTACCTACTCTTAGAAGGGAATATTGCAGTTGTTTCCTCTACGCTACCCTACCGATTTGAACCGTTGCGTTACATGATTCAAAATTTTATCCAACATATATTTTCTCCTTCTTTTCTTCATAATAATACAGAACGCGATATTACACTCGTATTTTACTAATAGCAATACTTCAAATTAAGTAACACATATCACTTCTAGCAGCTATTTAATGTTCTGTGGTATGTACATTGTTGAATAATAATTAAAAACTGCCTTAATAATATCAACATGCCCTTAATAAATTCGTTGTTATACACCCCTCGTGATAACCAACAGCTAAAATCTATATATAAAAATGTAATAACTTTTGTATGTCGTTTTGATTATTATTAATTAATTTAAAATGTTTTTTTTTTGTTTAAAATTCCGTTCTTATATTTATGCAACAATAATCGGCAATAGTTTTAATATAAATATAAAAAAAAAAAAACAAAATATTTGATCGGAATAAATTATTAATTATAGTTTCTAATACGAGTTATGACTTATGGCAACACTAGAGAACCACGATGTAACAGATAATACAAGCGACCATAAATATAAATTTATAAAAGAGAAGTGACGCTAAAAATTACTTTTCTTTTACTAATGAAATTGATTTCAATACCGAAGATAAAATAATAACAACAGCAGCGCTTAATGTATATTATAATACCCCCTCTTGTTTCAGATAAAGTTATAAAAACGAACAGAGTCGAGGTAAACAATTATACCGAAATAAATGAATTAAAGTCGAATTGAGTATCGTTACGAGATTAGCCGATTTGGCAGATTATCTGAATGTGTTAAACGTCGGTGTTGGATCGTAATGGAGGGGAGGATTTGGCCCATTGTTTAATTATAGATAGTGCACCCGAACCGCACGGGGTCCGGCTTTATCGTTATCAGAAAGGCTTCGTGAATAAAAATGTTTTAATAATACTAATATTAAGATAGTCGTTTCCGTTTCACGCAATATTTAAGTATCAAATTGTTACGTCATTTTTAAATTGGGATTGTTAATACATCAATTTGGACCATATGCTGTTTAAATATATGTTGGTTATTATTAACAACGTCAGCTATAACTATATATGACAATGTAAAAAAAAATAACATAAATATACTAACATCTATAAAAGTATCGTTACCAACCCGATACTAAAACTTTTGTTGATTATTAGGTTGTTGTTTGTTGCATAGACAATTTAAAAATATTAAAGAAATATATTATGGCAACATCATATTAATAAATTAAACCAATCGCAGTGATAATCGCAAATAAAGAAAGGAACGCGGGTTATGTAATGTAAAGGGCTGAACACACCTGCACGACCAAGCGAAGCGCGGGCGGCCTTGAAGTGTGATTCTTTGTAATGGATCAAACACACCTGAGCGACCAAGCGAAGCGAACTATTCTATAAACCTACGGCAACATATTTACAATGTATAGACAATACTACCGAACCGCCCAGGCTTGCCATATCATATAAAGATCACAGTAGAAACATCTAAAATCATCAGTATTTCTTTGGTAAATTGTCCATGTATTATATACAATAACTTTCCTCTCGAAACACTCTTTCTGTTAAAACCGCTTCAAAATTGTGTAACTTTACGGATCGAAACCTACGGCCATGTATTAACAATGTATAAACGATACTACCAACTCGCCCAGGCTTGCCACGGGTGCAATGACATCATATAAACATCACAGTAGAAACTTCTAAAATCATCAGTATTTCTTTGGTAAATTGTCCATGTATTATATACAATAACTTTCCTCTCGAAACACTCTTTCTATTAAAACCGCTTCAAAATTGTGTAATTTTACGGATCTAAACATACATAGGGATAGACAGCGATAAGCGACTTTTTTATACTATGTAATGATGTATGTCCCTCGTCGTTCAACATCGCAGTCTCTTCTCTATTCTCTTAGGTATATCTTTACCTTAAGCGCGCTTCGCTTGATAGCACGAGAATGTTCAAACCTGGTAGATTACCTAACCGTTAATTTTCGAAGTATTTCTCAAGTTTTCCTTCAGAGCTTTAAATAAGGGAAACCTCGTAATTTACGCAAGCTGATAGAACAAAAGAACGCGACGAAAACATCACCGTGACGGGGTTACACAACGTAAAACAAAACACCGCGACATAATGGCCCTTCACTTATTATGAAGAAAAAAGTCCAGTCGGTGTAGATATAATCATATCTGAATTTATATACAAAGTAGCTGTGCCTCGTACGCGTTTGTATTTAGCAAAAATGTTATTGGTGTAGCCTAAATTACTCCTTATTACATCAGCTGTGAAAGTACCGTCACAATCGTTCCAGCCGTTCCAGAAATTAGACTAAGAAAAAAAAGAGACTAAGAAAAATAAGAACAATAATTTTGAAATTGTAAAGTTGGCATATGTACACATGCATACGTATGCAGTCTGTAAAAAGCGGTTATTTCTATATTACAAAAAGACACCTCAACTTTATTATACCTACGTACATATAAAATGAAATAAAATAAAAAGGAGTTTCGTATAATTACTTATTTTTAATGTATACTGAACTCGAATTTAGCAAGTTCTAATATCGAAAACTTTTACAAACAGTTATTAAATTCTATACTTATTTTAGAATCTCTCAATGATAATTTTGATATTATTATTTTAGGGTTATTTTAAACAGCTCTTATTAAGTTGTGCACCTTTTCATTTTAGCCGTCAATCAGTCGCTTCTCATTTTATCCCTCTCTAATTTGCGTTGAAGTCCGTAAATGTTAAGTTATGTCACCAATGATATTCTAATAAACAGATATGTTATACCCATACTAAACAACAGAAAAAAGTGTGCCGCGCCGGGGACCGTTTATTTTACATTTCGTTACAAGTAAAAAGGATAGCTTGATAAAAACAATAAGTAAAAGGGATAACTAGATGTTTTAATTACGCAAAACGTATTACTACGTAATTATGATGTATTACAACGTATTACTGGCATAATTATGATGAAAACGACTAAAGGCAAACGTCCCAATTAGGACGTTTTCTAGTCTTCACTTTTTGCGCGTGACATATCTGTTTACTAGAACATCATTGTATGTCACTAATCCTTCATACCTAACGGTATCCTAAATAAATATTAATACTAGCTGTGCCCCCAATTTCGTGCACGTTTGAATTTAACAAATAAGTTATTGTTGTAGTCTTACTTACTCCTTATTACACCAGCTATCTGCCAGTGAAAGACCCGTCATAATGATCATGTCATTCCAGAGATCAACCGGAAGAAATATACAGACAGACATACACAAACAAAAAAACATTTTTCGTATATATACCATGTATACTTACATATACATTTAGTAAAACTTGATTTGATTTGACAAACAGATGCTTCAATTTCTCATTGAAGATTGTCGAAATAAATATGTAACTGAAAACAATAATATAGGTAACATATTTTATATACAATAGTGTCAGTATATTAGGTTTTAAATTAGAGTTATAAGATATGTATTTTGGTTTAGACAACAATATCAAGTATACTGGTGAATTTGGACTTACACTTTATTGTTGACGGTGAAAATAAAAGCATTCACTGGTTATATAAAGAAAATGAGATTACCAGACGTTAAGAAATTTAGGCAAAAAAACAAGCCACCTGGCGATAAGTGGTTACCTTCATCCATAGATATCGGCGCTGTATATATTGTTAAGTAACAGCCTGTAAATTTCCCACGGCTGGGATAAGGTCTCCTCTATTAAGTAGAGGGTTTGGAACATATTCCACAACGCTGTTCCAATGCGGGTTGGTGTAATGCACATGTGGCAGAATTTCGATGAAATTAGACACATGCAGGTTTCCTCACGATGCTTTCCTTCACCGCCGAGCACGAGATGAATTATAAACACAAATTAAGCACACGTACATAGTGGTGGTAACCAGCCTTACGATCTAAAATAATATATCCCTTGTGCCTATATTTAAAATAGCTTATACTACAGTCCTTTTGTATCAGAATATGTTGACCATAGTTGGTGCCAGCAAAGCTTTCAAGTAAATAAAGTTCCGCTGCTGCAAGTTATAAGTCACAGTACAAGCGATAATAATTGATCAATTTAATTAACACACCAGACAGCCAATTAAAGTGACCTTCTCATAATCCGTTTCTCAGCGTCATAGGTCACTTGGCAATCATTAAAACTATGTAAATGACTATTGGAAATCTATACCAAAGCGTTATAGGTAATATATAGGTAGTATACGGGAAGACGAAATTGAAGCTTGTCACGCAAATAATCTCAATTTAAAGCGGATTTAATTACGAATCTTTGGCACTTATTTAATAGTATTAATAACATAATAAAACTTTGAAGATTCATCTGTTAAACATAACTCTAAAAATAACAACGCCTTTACATTTATAGTCACACTTTATTTCATAGTCAGCACAGTTACCCGTGGTGACTATGAAATCAGTATTTAGAACGAAGACACAAATACATAAAAAAACATTATTTTTTACTCATTACATTTATGTTTTGAACTCAAACATAAATGTGACTAATCTTTTTAACCATAGCGTATTATATTATTTGATGGTAGGGTTTGGTGCAAGCCTAGGTACAATACCATCACAAGCTTTTCCGTCAAACAGGTTTGCTTATTAGTTGTCGTGTTTGAAGGGTGAATTAACCAGTGTAACAGGCACATAATCAACATCTAAGTATCGATACTACATTGGTGATATAAGAAATGATTAATTGTCCAGATCAATGTGTTTCCACATAAAATCAGGCTACACATTATTATTAGAGCTGTCAAATATAAACAATGTCTTAAGGCATTGTCACACAGGTCTTACAAAATGACTTATCAATAATTGGGTCTTTAAAAATGTTTACTGGCTGTATAGGTTTTTACTTTTTCGTTAGACACAGTTCACTTGTATACTAAAATGATCTCGAATGAGTTAGTACTATAATAAAATACTTTAACATCGTTACATTTTTGGTTTTTCAACATTAACCTATCACACTATTAGTAAAACAAATATACTGTTAAATTTATATAAAATTATTATCAACTTTTAATTACTTTATTAATTATATTATGTTATTAGTTAACATTATAAGTAACAGCCTGTACATTTCCCACTGCTGAGATAAGGCCTCCTCTTCCATTAAGGAGAGGGTTTGAACATATTCCACCACGCAGTTCCAATGCGGGTTGGTGGAATGCACATGTGGCAGAATTTCGATGAAATTAGACACATGCAGGTTTCCTCACGATGTTTTCCTTCACCACCGAGCACGAGATGAATTATAAACACAAATTAAGCACATATATATAGTAGTGCTTGCCTGGGTTTGAACCCGCAATCATCGGTTAAAATGCACGTAAGTAAGTAAGTCTAACCACTGGGCCATCTCAGCTCTTTTAACATCTGTTAACCTTATAGCTTGTAGTGATTAGGTTGGATACCAAGATCATAGAAGCGATGGGGCGGAAAGGTTCTCAAATACCATGAACTTGAATACGCAGGCGACAATATTTTAAGGGTTATGGAAAGTTACTGGAAGCGAGTAGAGCAAGTCCAGCTGTGATGATGCCGTTACAAAAGCATGTTCAAGGATCTCTTTCTTTGTCTTTGTCCAGCAGTGGATGTCTTACGGCTGAGATGAAGATGAATCCAATTTTTGTTAAAACAACCTAAGCCGTCGCACATTGCTCCATCTACATTGATGAATATATCAAATATATTATGGCATATATAAATAGGTATATTATCTCTATATGATGTACGCTATCATAATAAAATAAATTGTAGAAATAGGATTGGTGTGGTTTTATTATGTTTTTTTAGCTTGAATCTAAAGAACTCATAACAATACTTCTTGTCGTAGTTATCTCCGATCTTTACGCATACATCCCTATACAATAAACAGAATATGCAAAGAGATGCCGCCATTTTGTGAAACTTAATACGACATTTAATTCATTTTATTTATATTTAAGAACGTTTATTTTCTATAATTTTTACATTAATTACCATTTCCAGTGATAACTTCGTCAAATAATCGGATATAATAGAGTAATTTACAGTTTTACGAACCAAAAACATACATTAATACGAATATATTTTGCATACATTTCATAAATGTTAAACTTTAACAATTTTATTAAAACTATTATTATACTAACGTTTCCGTTATGGTATTAAAGACCAAATGCTCAGCGAAGCGCTACGTGTAATTATCCCGTTGTTTTTATAATTAAATCGACTATGATAACATTTTGATAAGTCATATTATTAGTATGACTTGTCAACGGGCGAAAACCCTATTTATAATTCAAAACAAACATTACACGAACTTTTGAATAATAAAACTACTATTACGAGAATATTTAAGAAGCGTCGTGCGGATTTTCTAAAGAGAAGTACTCTTCGGCCCATACATAAAATAGTAATTTTAGTAACTATTGCGTAAATGGCCATTTTTCGTGGCTGCGGTATACGGTAGCGTTATTCCTGTTGTATTTAATGTCTGGTAATCTTCTAGTCACCGTTAAAAGATACTGTCTTCACTGGTTCAAACTTATTTCAATACATAATAGAGAGAATCAAAATTCTTTCATTCTAAGTTCATCATTTTATTAATTTAGTGTTGTGTTAGCCACGTATGTACTACACTTAGTACAACAACAAGAACAGCTTGTAAATTTCCTTTTGCTTGGAGAGCAGGCCTCCAATGTGGGTTGGTGGAATAAACATGTGGCAGAATTTACATGAAATTAGACACATGCAGGTTTCCTCACGATGTTTTCATTCACTCGGCACGAGATAAATTATAAACATAAATTACGCATATAAATATTCGCTGGTGCTTGCCTAGGTTTGAACCCACGATCATCGGTTGAGACGCACGTTCTAACCTCTGGGCCATCTCGGTTCTTGACTTAGTACGTACATGGTTAATCTACGTCGAAATACCACTATGAATGTATGTATGTCTGATGAAATTTTGGACTTAAATAAGAACATACATACATTTGATTTTATTAAAAAAAATTAACCGTAAAAAATATAAGCACGGATTATAATAAAGATTAATATCTTGAAAACGATATTAAAATACCGTTTGTACCTAGTTTCGGCGAGAGCATACAGTTTTTAACAGTTTAATCTTCTAATCGTCCGTTTTTTCGCCATGCAAATGAAATATTAACCTCATATGTTATATACGGGAACCGTAACAGCTCAGTAGAGGGGACGCGTGAATCTTGCGCGTTCGAATCTAAGTAAATATGATAATATTTTATTTCTATAAGTATCGGTCGATCACGGCTTATGATTAATACTTGATAATGACAATTTATATAGAACTAGCGACACGACCCGGCTTCTCACGGGTGCAATACTGATACTAAATATACTATAGAATTTGATTAATTACGACATCACATTAGAAACGTCAAATTAATCAGTATTTCTTTTCTATATTGTCCATGTATTATATACAAAAAACTTACTCTCGCATCACTCTATATTTTAAAAATACCGCATCAAAATCCGTCGCGTAGTTTTAAAGATCTAAACACACAGTGACATACAGTGGAAAGCGACTTAGTTTTATACTATGTAAGGATAAATAGATCCAAGGCGCTAATTCTAGTAACTAATTGTTATATTATCGCAATCGGATCGAAACAGGATCGTTTTCGTTCAGCCGTTTTCCTATTCCACTAACACAACGATCGAGTCGATCGAAGGATGATCGCAAGAGAATCGAAAATATATGAGAACTGTTTTAATTAAAAGAACACATACGCCCGTGAGAAGATATATCCTTCGGCATGACATATATTAGTTTTAATTTCATACAAATAATTAATCGCAATGAAATAATCATAATTTCCTTTTTAATAATAAAATTATAACACTGATTGACAAATTTAAATATTCACGATCTATAAATAATCATCGGAATACAAGGAGGTATAATGTTGTATATAGTATAAGTGTTTTAAAGTTACGCACGCGCCATGAAATTAGGTAACTCTGGTGATTTTTCATAACAGGAGATATAACATCAAAGACAACCTTCGTGTATTGAACATATTTCATTTGCTAGAGTTTACATGAGGGGTTTCTTTCACAAGAATTCCACTGAAATCTAACTAACAGTACACCCGTATTGTGCAATTGCTATGGTAGGTTTCGTTGCGAAGGCCTAGTTTTCCACCGATACTTCTCGTAGTAAGATGTTCGTTAATAGTGTTTTGTAACTCTTACTATCTGTAAATACTTTTATCATTTGGATGTTACCAAAAATATACAGTTCTAGTTACCACACGAGGGAATTAAGATGTTATTCTCTTGTACCTCACTTGCCCTTCAAACCGGAACACAAAAAAAGCATTGCTGTTTAACGATTAAATATGTAATTAATCTAGAAATATGTATATGACATTTCCTATTATTATTTTTTAATATAAATAATAATATTATTTCAGTTGACAAATGTAACCAAATATAAATTGCCTGCAGGATTTTACTATAGAACCTCGAATACCTCGCCCCCGGAAGGATGCGCAGTCGGAAACTTTCTGTTATAAGTTCCATCAAAGCTATAGATATCGCGGCTATTGTACAACTCGTTCAATAGCTAAGCATTAAACAATTGCAGGTCCAGTTGAAAACAAGGCTACGTTGTGAAATAATGGATATAATTCCAGAGATATTATTCAATCAAAATAAATTCACTTCGAAGTATAAGTAAGTATATATAACCTAAAATTATGTCTAAAATTTTTCATAACAGTTTAGCCAAATTCAAAGCAGTGAAACAAAGTTCGATTACGCCGTACACCGTTCTGTATATAACAGAACAATACTCGTAGCTGGGAAGCAAGTGCGGGCGTCTTATTCCTTTTATCTGGCACGTTTCTTGCTGGTAGCCGTCGCAAGGCCGGGGGAGATCGACGCTGATAATTGTATAAAAAAAAAAAACAAATCTTAACACCGATTTAAAACTGCAACGGATAAATTAAAAGAATCCAACATCGCGATTGTTTTTCCCTGCGATTCTTCGCCTTCGATCTCGCTGATAAGCCGTGTTGTGAGCGAACTTTATGTTCCCATGTCGCTACGTGTGTATTTGTGTAGGTAGTGCTTCAATCGAGTGCTTTTAATTACAATTTAAAGTAGATTTATATTGCGCGCGCAGGATACTCTGATCGAGGAACTCGTTCCAATAATAAATTCTCAAATCTTGTCTAAACATTAATGAATCTATCGCCCCGAACATATGATTGACGATGGATAAAATATTATCCATTCGACGAAAATGCCTCAAATTTGCATATTAAGTAACAAGCGACCGAGCTCGAACTCCACAAAAGCGAATAAGTCCATGAAAAATACACGCGTAACTCGAATCAATAGTTGGAAAGTCGTTAAAAATGCAGCCACTTTCCTCGGGTCATTAAATTTCTTTTGATTTCCTATTCCGCCCGACATTCTCCCTTTGCGTTAACACCCTGAGTAGTGAAAAATTGGAGTAAGCGTGTTATAAAAGGCGGGGGTGTAGGTCCGGAACGATAATTCACAAGAAGCGAACGTAATGTTCTCCGCTGCCTGAACGGGACATAATCAGCCGCAAAACTAAATTTAATGCTAATAGCACTTTGTAAAATAAAACCTCGGCAGGGTTGGGCGCTTGCTGGCATTATTTAAAGTGATTTTAATTATGTTGAAAGCAGATGACATCGCGCCCGACCCCTTCATTGTCCGCGCGCCGCGCCGCCGGTCGAAGTCTTCCCGGCTTGTTGACATTTCGAGGTTATAATTACCGCGGTAAAACCCTTCGACGTGTTTCATCTTTTAACGCCTCCATTATACGTAAGATTAGCCCAAACAAACCCTTTAAACGACAACCTTCATTAATCCACATTTATAATGAAACCGTTAAGCTCAAAAGTATCACCATAAAAAGAGAAAATTAGTAAGACTTACCCTCACTTGCAAAAATACGCAACAAACAAATCTAAATATCAAAATAATATATATATATTTTTTATTCATACAAAGCTTGTAAATCTATACGCATTCGATCACAATGTTATATACTCTGAGTCAACTTAAAACCGATTCGGTAATAAATCTTTACATGCAGTATATTACAAATCAATAGGTAAGACGCTAACACTCAAAGTTTACCCCAACGAAGCCAAGTTAAGTTCATCAAAACACTCCAGGGAAGTAATAGGTACTTACGGGAGTTTGATTAACAAAACTCTCGGTACACTGATCCAATATCAGAGGGTGTTACTAATAGCCGTAACGCTACACCGCCGCCTCGCTGCGTGTCGGTTGTGCCTCTAAATCCGTCGAAGCCAATAAATCACACGAAAGTCAACAGAGGGTTTTCTATGTATATTGTTACGTCGATACGACAACTGTTTGCCGTCTATTCGCAACAAAAGTGATTCTCGAGCACCTAGCTGTGATTACGGACTTTATTAAAACCTAGAAAAACGATTATTAATCCGTCTAAAAAGCCAATTGTCTCGCTTACACTTATGTAATTCATTTGCAATCGAAAGAGACGAAGCATTCAGTAATATGAATATTTTGCAATCTGTATTTTTATACTAATAAATTATAAATGTGAAAGTAACTTTGTCTGTCTGTCGCTCTTTCTCGATAATAATGAACCGAATTTGATGAAATTTGTTGTGAAGCAAAAATGAAATCCAAAAAAAGATATAGGCTACCTTTTTGCCTGACACATAACTATCAACCCCCTAAAACGCGAGCAATGCCACGGATGACAACTAGTATTGTATAGATATAGTAATTATATGACCATAATTTTGGTCAATTTTCCAAAAATTCTAGATTTATATAATCGTATTATTAAATATAAAATTAAATGAGACAACATCACATACATTACTGTGATCCGAATGTAAGTAGCTAAAGCACTTGTGTTATGGAAATCAGAAGTAACGACGGTACCACAAACGCCCAGACCCAAGACAACATAGAAAACTAATGGTAATCTACATCAACTCGGCCGGGAATCGAACCTCAGAGTGGCGTACCCATGAAAACCGGTGTACACACCACTCGACCATGGAGGTCGTCATAATTTTCTATTATTGGAAGTATACCACTGTACCGCTGTCTGTCATAACGTGGTCCGCAGAAAGTTTTAAAATAAAAAAGTGTTCCTGACTGCGACAGCACCGTGACAATTAAATAGCAGACGATCTGTTTCATTTTTAATTCGACTATCGGCCGCAACTATCCTCATAAATACTGAATTTATTTTCTGTATTTTACAAACCGTGAAATCATCCGAACTGAAATCTATTTGATACATATAATACATATACGCTGAGTACTCAGAGTCGTCTATTTACATATGCAACTATACTCTCAAGATTCCAGGTTATCTTACTGTATTTAAGCTAGCCGTCACGGGTTTTCACATTTAGAAATAAGCGGCTACTCAAACTTTTATATCCCTAAGGCTTCGAGTTTGTGACATCCATCATATTTCAGCCAATTAACAGAAAAATTAACTAATAATACGCCTTAATCTTTCTCATAAATCATCTCATCTTTTGGTGAAAGGGCAATGATTTGCCGAGATGGCTCAGTGTTTAGAACGCATCTTAACCGATAATTAAGGGTTCTAATCCAGTCAATCACTACTGAATTTTCATGTGATTCATTTAAAATGAAGGATAACAATGTGAGAAAATCCGCATGTGTCTAATTACAACAAAATTCTGCTACATATAAATCTACCAACCCGCACTGGAGCAGCGTATACTTCAAACCTTCTCCTCAAAGGGAGAAACCTTAGCCCAGCAGTGGGAAATTTATCGAAAGTTAATGTTAAATGGAAATACATACGTTCGGTGGTTCTCGAATTGATCGTGCTCAGACATAGAGAGTGACAATACACATATTAGAAAAACTTATCTATTCGCTGAGCTTAGACAACACGAGTGTATCATGTTAATTAATAAAAAAATCTCACGCAAGTACTTAATAAACATTATCGAACAATCGCGAAACCATCAAATCAATTAGTGTGGGTGTAATAGTGTGACATAGACTCAACACGTAAACATACATACAATTAAACAATATTTATTCACACGGTCTTCTTATGCTGGGAACACGAATTTATAACAGTTTAGCTGAGCACACGAGACTCGAGAATGTCAACAACTGTATAATAAAAACAAAAAAAAATATTTATGATGATATTTAAAAAAAAAAAAAAAATTTAGAGATACTAGGTTACTAACAATACCTTGTGGTACTTTAACTATTCCTTACATCACGAATGCGCCGCCATATAACATGACAATTTGGTGGTAACGTTCCAAACAGGCCTTCACACAGATCTACCACCAAGAAAAATATTGTATCATTATTAAAATACTTATTATTTTTTTATGGTATAGGTCTGCTAGGACGAGCATATGGGCCACCTGATAGTAAGTGGTTACCACCACCCATAGACAATGACGTTGTAAGAAATATTAACTATTCCTTACATCGTCAATGTGTCACCAACCTGGGGAACTAAGATGTCATGTCCCTTGTGTCTGTAGTTACACTGGCTTCAAACCGGAACACGACAATACTGAGTACTGTTATTTGGCGGTAGAATAACTGGTGAGTGGGTGGTACCTACCCAGACAGGCTTGCACAAAGCCACAGCACCAAAACGAGTAGTCAAATAAATTTTAATTGAAGGGTTAAAGACTTAAAAAGGCTAAGTAGATTAGTTCTCAAATCGTTTGATACTTCGATCCAGATTATTATACTGATTATAATATTCATTGTGTGTTCCAAGCGTTTTGTTATATTTTAAAACTAGCAACCGGCCCTTCTTCCTTGCTTCGCACGGGTTCTATGATGTCTGTGTACTCTTTTTTATTATATAATACATGTGTTATATACAAAAACCTTCCTCTCGAATTACTTACTATCCATACTATCTATTTAAAAAACGGCAAGAAAATCCGTTGCGTAATTTTAAAGATCTTAGCATACATAGGGACAGACTGCGGTAAGCGACTTTGTTTTGCCTTATGTAATGATAATAGTATATAATAATTTCGTGTATAAAGACTAGTAATATATTTAAAGCTGTAACAACTACTCATTACTCAATTTAGTGAACAGTCATAATGTATCAACACTGTTTTCTGTCACTTGCCGAATGATCAAACGATATTAGAGCGTCACAATCGTTTCGACTAAAAATTTGAAATTGGAACAATTTAAATATTTGACACAGATTATAACAGGAATGGATATACACTCGTTCACATTTTTGTGTATTTGCTAGAGGTATAATATATATTTCATGAAACCTTATTCACATATATTTATTTAATCTACGGTCCTAGATCTATATTAATATATTAATATTAATTGATAATATTATAAAGGTGAAAGTAACTCTTTCTGTGTGTCGCTCTTGTCGCTGAAAGGAATTTAATAAAATATGGTAAATAGGCTAAATTTTTGCCTAACACATGACAACCAACACCCAAAACTCCAGCGAAGCCGACGGCGAGTATTAGTATACAAAAAAATGTCATAGTTTAATGAAAGAGCATCGTAAATGACTCCCGTGTAACATGACTGGCCAACATAATAATCTCGAAGGGTACAATAGTTGTCTGTGATGGAAGTCGGAGTATATTTGCTGCGTGTGTTTAATCGGGGATACCGTGATGATCCGCGTGCTGTGATAAATTGCACGAATACAAACAGAATCTATTTACAAGGACCGACACTAAACGTGTCATCGCTCTTTATATTGTGACAAACAAACTTGACGTCGACCACACGCCGGAAAGCTACGGCTTCGGATACCGATAAAATGATATATCAAACATTGACATATGTTTTATGTATATTCGTTGATGCTAGATATACCAGACACGGCTGTTTGAAGAATACCTCTGGAAGATTCGTCAGCACTTGGAAGGCAGGTCTCCTGGTTTGACGAGACTTCCCCGTGATCGAGAACTCGTGTTAGCGATTAAGGTAAACTACGCGAAATACCGATGTTTAATCCTGTGGAACTTTCATGGTCCAGAAGGAGAAAGGAGAATGGCAAGGGCCGATTCGGTGGAGACAACGATGGCTTCGTCTCAGGCCTACGAGATAGGGCGGCATCCTGAACCCGTAAACCCCTTGAAGGATGGAGGGAGTCTCGCGTGTTTCTTATCAAACAGTCATGAGTTAGACAGCATTGCTGATGGCCTCGCGTTCCTGAAGGATTTCACCCAGTGCTATATCCACAGGATGGATTGCTATGAGCACAAATTAAGAACATCGCTGATTACTTATTTTGAATTTAGAAAAAAAAACAAAACGGTTATTATTTGTTTATGGTGTGTGTGGCCAGAGTTTGTGTCTAAGAAGTATTTATATAAAGATATTCGAGATAAGGTCTTTGTCAAATTTCGAATATCGAAGTCTAGATTACTATTCCCAATCGAAAATCAAATATCGGACATGATCCGTCATTGCACCCTCGATTGACATCTCGGCGATCGATAGACCGTTGAACCGTTTTGGCAAATAATAATCGGAATCCTTTTGATTGGCGATTGTCAAATGTTAAATATCGTAATCGTGATCATGAATACTCGAAAAACTTAAAAATAAAATCTATTTTTTTTTTTTGTTTTTTTTTTATTTTTTCTTTAGTCCATTTATTCCAGCTAGAACTTCTTACGCAAGTCTGACTGTTGTGTAGGTCACCGGTAGGGCTTTGTAGCCCTCAAACAGCAATGTATTTTTGTATCGGTTTGTACAGTGAGTGAGCCAGTGTAATTACCAAAACGAATTACCTCTCGTGGTGCCAATGTATTGACGGTATAAAAATGTTATTAAATATAAAAATCTTGCATCGTTTTACGTCGCTGTTAAAATTATAAACCACGTAAAAAAAGTATTTTATTGACAAAACGACAATTAATATGAAATCCCAAAAGCAAACACTTAAAAATATATATGCACAAAGACTGTTCCATTGCGTGTTCGATAATCATTCAAGCGAGTAATGAAACAGAAATTCAATTGAATTTCTTATTGTATTACTTTTTCAAACTATAAACAAACAATGCTCTGATTCTATAGCAGCGATATCTATATCTATTTATACGGCATAATGAATATCAAAAGCCTATTTTTACATTTTCGTGGCGTCGCAGCGGGACTAGTCGTTAGTTGCTCATTATTGCCGTGACAATGGAGGCGGTACGCAGTTAGGCATTAGAAAGGCAGGGCGTTCACTAATGACGTCTCGTATGCCTGAGCTGAGGGCACACTGGATATTTTTACATGTGCGATTGTGACTGCGACGTAAACTCAATTTATGATTTGGAAAATCTTTATTTCATTTCAACTTAAATGGTATATTATCTAGTGACTTAATATAGACTTGTATTAAATATTAATTATACCATACACTATATACACATCAGATTGAATTCGGAAATCTAAAGCACAATAACGTACAAGTCACCAAAAAAAAAAATTCTTATAGAGATTGATAGTTAAAGATTTATATTAAAACAAGTAAAAGGATTAATGAAAAAATGATGTAAATAAACAATTATCCTTCCGATTCGTATAAAGCATTTATATTGTAATCGTTGATATAAGTACCAGCTGTGTGCACCCCTCCCTAGTAGATCCAGCGCATTTTTACCAAATAACTCTTTATTCGTGAGCGCTCAGTTATTTTACCTTCTTAAATGTTTCACAACGCGTGAATATGTGGAAATTAAAATTAATTAGACAAACCTCAATACGAACTTTGTGTAGCTAATGTTTCACACATTGTAACTATGACAAGATTAAAAAAAAAACACACTAATGTGTTGCCATGTGCTTGTTTTAAAATATAACATTTCGGTAATTAGTTTATTACTGAAAATATTTATATTTCCTGTCCGATTCGAGTAAAAAAAAGTTGTATAATTAGTGACTTGGAAGTCGAACTCTAAAAATATAATTTCTTGTTTATTAACATTAAATGTTTTTTTTTTTTTAAATAATTATCGTTTTATTTTGGACTCTTTGGTAAAACATATTACTTTAATTTGTTTTATTGAATTTGGAACATTTGAGATGACATAATATTGATCATAAAAATAAATTTATGGAAGTGTTAATTTTATATACAAATTTGATATTGACAAGTTATGTTTTTGTCACCACGACGCATGCGTACTCAGTCTGCGCAGTCACTCGTAACTAATTTCAGAGCGGCCAACTTAGATTGCTCGTATTATAATACGATTAACATACTGTTTAATATTATTTACTTATAATGTTACTTAGTTAACAAAAATGTATGTAATTAGAAAAATAGTGTACATTATACGGGTACTTTATGTAGAGCATATGTGTAAACTAAAATGCATTTTCCTAAAATTAACATATCTTATTTTTTTCTTTTTACCTAATGTCTTCCTTCACTCAAATGAAAGCCATGTGAGGAAAGTTCATGTGAGGAAGGCCTTGAGCATGGATTTGGATGGATATAGAGGTAGAGGACGACCAAGAAAACGATGGATGGACTGTGTGAAAGACGATATGGTTAGAAAGAATGTTACTTGTGAGATGACGTCTGACAGAGAAGTATGGAAGGAAAAGACATGCTGCGCCGACCCCAAATAAAATTGGGAAAAGGGTAGGAGGATGATGTCTTCAGTCCAATATTTTTTTATACAACCAATAACTACATATACATTGCAGTGTGTATAAATAAATTCAATAACAAAATAAATATCTTTAAGATTTAATATTAACTACATTAATCATTCCTTAACAAATATTTTCTCTATTTTTATGAAACAATGGAACACAAGATTTTTTCAATTAGCCCTTGAATGAGATTCATAGCGGCTACACATTATCATTAATTTCTCAAACCAATTAAACAACGAAGTATAAATAAAAAATAATACTTTTTATTTAGAATATTCTTATCATCCAAATTATTAAAGATATAAAATGATTTTTTCCACGACTTTGAAAATACCGATTTTCAATTGAATAATAAATAAATTAAATTTTGTATGATTTTATAAACAAACAATCCGCGTTGAATTTGTTTTATAAGTGTCAGCCATATTGTCTAGTGTTGCAGCTCCGTTATTATTTTAACTTGAAGTTATCCAACGAACGAATTACTTAATAAAACAAATACCTTACCATTCAATGATATTCTAATAAACAGATATGTTATACCCATACTAAACAACAGAAAAAAGTGTGCCGCGCCGGGGAGCGTTTATTTTACATTTCGTTACAAGTAAAAAGGATAGCTTAATAAAAACAATAAGGAAAAGGGATTACTAGATGTTTTAATTACGCAAAACGTACATAAGTATGATGTATTATAACGTATTACTGGCATGATTATGATGAAAACGACTAAAGGCAAACGTCCCAATTAGGACGTTTTCTAGTCTTCACTTTTTGCGCGTTAATGACATATCTGTTTACTAGAACATCATTGTTTCCATTGAACTACTATATAACAGTCTCACTGAACCGAATTTGATCGAACTTGAAACCCCAAGAAAGGTCTCAAGGTCCTATAACTAACTACTTTTGACCAACCACTAGGGCACAACACTTAATAAATAACGAATAATAGAATCTGAAATAGATTTTAAATCAACAAATAAAGTATAAAGGAAGGATCTCATTTGATTCGTAATAAAATCTGTCAAGTAACTTTACCGCGCTTTTACCGGTTTTAAGTCGTTACACAACCAAAAAGTATTTTAGAACTTATAGACATGTTAAGATGTTCTGTTAATAAATCATATCAATATCACGAGTGTAAAATAACGTCACTAGTATCTGTCTTTTCTTATATTAAGATGTGTACTATTAATACGAAATATTTTTGACTTAAAAATAAACTCATAGACAATTTCGTATTTTTTTTTCATATCCTTATTTAGAATCGTGTTATATTTTAATGTTCTTATTATGATTTCAAAATATAATTATTTGACGTATGAAAAAAAAACTGTTTAGTAATAGCGAGATTTAAAAAAGAAACGAATAAATTCATGTTCCAAAGCAAACACCTCAAGTTTAACAAACCGTTGCACAGTACTGATTTCACATTACAGATTATATTTTATATTCACATAAATAAACATTTTATTATATAACGTTGTATTGTATTTATAAGCAATTTAATAGATACAATCCGTTTTACATTAAAATATTATTCGAGTTATAATAACGCTAATTTTGTTGTTACAAAAAAAAGAAACGTTCATTTAAAAAAAAAAATATGTTAACATTGGCTAAGGCACAAAACTATAAGTCCAATCAACTTATAATTTTAAAACAATTATCTATTAATCTGAGGAACTTTATTATAAAACTACAAATAGGTACTTAAGTTTAGAAAAAAAACATGAAACAATTGTTAACCACATCTTTTATACATTCATAACAGAAACCGATACATGATGATTAATTAAAAATAATTACTAGTTTAGACGTACATACTTTTAAACAATTGTTTTGTGGTAACAAATTATAACGCAAAAAAAAAATACAGGAAAAATATACAAAAGATTTTTGAAGACCGATAAAATCTTCATAGCAAAATAATTTTGTACCAATTAAAAACATAATTATAACTACTTACACACCGAAAGTGATTATAAATTATATATAATTTTCACCTCTATTAATATATAAAGTCTTGTAATTATAACTTGAAACGTTCAAATCAATTAAATTTAACTCGAAGAGATTTTTTTTAAATAATTTTAAAACCGATAACGCCATCTGTTGACAAGCGGAGGATTTAAAAGTCGAATGCATTCGTCGAGCGGCAACCGGTGGGACGTGTTAAATGCAACAGCCTCGGTTGGTCCAATATTGACACAAAATCCCATAATATAACCGCCATGCACACAATAGATTTATAAGATAAACACAAAGTAAAATGACTGTAAATAGGATCGACAACATTTTAATATAATATGGCTGTGTTTACTTGGGCGGTTCTCTGTTATGCATACACGCGTTAATGCTGTATACCGTGAAATCATTGTTTTTTGTTGGAGATTAAATATGAATAAAGGGACAAAGGAGAGAATACCGTGTTTTTTCAACGCGGGATTAGTGAGACTGTGAGATTTTTGCATCGCCGACTTTAAAAGTCACCTGCATTATTTTTATGTAACTTTAGGATTTTGTACCTAATTATTTTAATTACGAGTATAATTCAAAAAATACGTAAATCTTTTTGCTTTAATGTTACTTGCCTTGTATGTTTTCGAAAATTAATTATTCAGATATAACGTATCTTATTCTTATGATCGGCAACATAAAATGAATGTTTCTATAAATATTTATTTGTGAACTTTTAATTTTTTTTTCAATTCCTTTTCATTCAACCGCAACAATTATCGTTATGAAATAACGAATCAAAATTGAACATTCATTCATTCATTCAATGCATACAGCATTCACTCCAAGTCCATTTCGCATGGGTATTTAATCTGTCAGCGTTTTACATAAAATGGCGTGTATGAATGGTATCGAATTTTGTATACGCACCTGGGTAAACTTCGGTCATCGTTCAAAAGGATTTTAACAGTTTCTATTTACAGATTACTATTGACAAACAGACGTAGGTAATTTTGTATAGATAAAACCACTTGTAACAGAAAAGGATAAAATTTTAACATGAGCGCTCTGGTTTAAAAAATTATCGCTACAAGTGAGGGTTCAAATTCCGAGGTGCGTTTTAAGACGAGATGAAAGAAGGATTTATATTATTTTTAATTTTATGAACGTTCATTATCGTTTGGAATTCGTGAGTTAAACAAGTGAAAATGATTTTGAATGTTTCGAAAAGTTTTAGATACGTAATAAATTTAAATTTATTTAAATACACTAATAAAACTTAATTAATAAATTTATGGGCTTCATATACACAAGCGCAACCGGTGGTCTTGCATTCTTACACTCGTACTTGGAATTTATCTAGCGAAGTGTTACTTTTTTACTTGACAACGCGTCCAAGAAGCGTAATGCATATATAGATATGAATTCAACGACGCCACACAACCGCTAATAATAATCAAAGCCTACATGTTCCTGTTTGTAGTGACAATTTATAATTAAATGATAATGTATACATATAATAAAATTGGACTGTCTGTTTGTAATATTAAAATAACCGCTTTTTTACTAAATGCAGTATGTATACACGGTACGTATGCCTAAATAAATTTTTTTTCAATATTTGTCTATCTGTCTGTTTGTTCCGGCTTACCTTTAAAACGGCTGAACCGATTTTGACAGCACTTTTAGTGACAGAAAACTTATGTAGTCAAGAGTAAATTAGGCTACAATCATTTCTTTTTTGTTAAATTCAAACGCGTACGAATTCGCGGGCCCGGCTAGTTAATTAATATTGAATCTTTTGTTATGAGCATTCTCAATATTAATTTGTCCTGGAGTCGTGTCATCGGCTGTGTGACGTCACAACAAAGTTGTACAGTGGTGATGGAAGATAAACATTCGTGATTCAATTCGGAATATCGAAATGCAATTTCGTCGAGAACTCAATAAATAAATTGGTAGCAAATGAAATGTATTTTTTTTATTTATTATTTAAATTTTTTGTAGACCGATTTTAATACATCGATTATTGCTCAAAATGGCGTCCACTAGTTCACATCTCGCACAGTCTATCTTCAAATAGCAATGTGTTTACTCAATCTTTCAAATACAGTTGAAAGATTGAATACAATAACAGCCTGTAAATTCCCACTGCTGGGTTAAAGGTCTCCCCTCCCTTTGAGGAGAAGGTTTGGAACATATTCCATCACGCTGTTCCGATGCGGGTTGATGGAATACACATGTGGCAGAATTTCTATGAAATTTGTCACATGCAGGTTTCCTCACGATGTTTTCCTTCACCGCTGAGCACGAGATGAATTATAAAGACAAATTAAGGACATGAATCAGCGGTGCTTGCCTGGGTTTGAACCCGCAATCATCGGTTAAGATGCACGCGTCCTAACCACTGGGCTATCTCGAAAGATTGAATAAGACAGTGAAACTACAACAAAAAGGGACTTAGTCCCAAGGTGGATTGGTAATGTAATGGATAAGTAATATTGTTTTACAGTACCAATGTCTGGGGTAAGTTATTTAATTTCAATTAATTTATACAGCCCAAAATTCGCGATTCGAAATCAAAATGGTGCCTAGAAAAAATAAGAGATAGTATAGTCTTATGGTACTAATTAATTTTCTGAAGAACGCCTTTTGCATTCTATCGAATATTCGAAACATATTATGAGATGTTATGTTCACAAGTCATGTTCTAAAACACCAAGCAACCAGTAACAGTAATTCGTCTATGTTTGTACGAATCGGTCTCACAATGGAAGAGGTAAGGGGTCTTGTTAAAATCAATGCCTCGTATGCAAGCCGCGTACTGACGGGGTAACTTTTGCACACTAATAAACCTCCCTTATAGGGTGGTTCCTTAGAGGGGAGTAAACACTCGTTGGCTCATACAAATCAATTTACGTTATATTATATCTTAAGGGATCTCGCGACGTTACGTATCAAGTTCAATATTAACAGACGTTTTCATATTGTTTCGTATTGTCGAGGTAGACATGTGTTCAAGTACTACCCGGCGAATTAATTACAAATTGTTAGGAACATTACGTAGTATGAAACAAAGTCTCTATGTATGCTTAGATGTTTCAAATTACGCAACGGATTTTCATGCGGTTTTTTAAGTAGATAAGTTGATTCGAGAGGTAGCTTTTTGTATATAATACATGGACAATATAGTGAAGAAATTAATAATTTTTGTTGATATATCTATCCCAGTATATCACAGTACCAATTTGTATTGTCTAATGACACAAAACTTTTTTGTATCTATTGATTTTCTGCAGTATATTTAGTATCAGTATAATACACCACGCGTGCGAAGCCGGAGTGGGTCGTTAGTATTATGTAAAATCGATTAAGTATTTTAAAACGTATTTGATATATTAATTAATTTTCAATTATTTTTTTATGTACATTCTGAAGATACATTATTTACTGACTGACTCTTGATGTCACCATCTTATATCGATAGGATTTTGAGCCAACCCGCCGCCAAACAACGAAGCGTACGGACATTTTATTATACTTTAATCACTGCAATTATCTAAGCAGGCATATCGACAGTGTATGGAGTTGTTTATACTTCTAACAGTGTGTTTATGTCTGTGTCTATTATCAAAGATGTCTTGCTTTCAAATGATGCGCTTATCATTTTAGCCTTCACTCATAATTCAATGAAGATATTTATTTCAAATTCCACTACCAAACCCTTTATCATAACATAGTTAACACATTTATTTTAATACCATAACAAATAATCAAAAATAGAATTAAACATTAAATAATTGATGACTTTGATTATAAGAGATGTAAAAGTATAAAAAACGTAAGCGAATTTATCTGTACGAAGTCCTTTTAAAATGAAAACGTTTGAAGCGAGTACCTTATAATTATAAAGGTAAAGCTAATATGGTCTCAATTAACTATCGTTTTATTAAAGTATTTGCAAACCGTGATGATACTGTTTGTATTATAAGTACAATATCACAAATAACACTTATTTCGAATGGCTTATTTATGTATACCAAAAATAAAAAAGGATATAAAATTGATCCCTGTGGAACGACCGTTTTTAGAGCAGAATCAGATTGATTTCTCCTTTGTATAATGTATATATGTAAAACTTACTGATTTATTTGGCTATCGATTGCTTCAGAAATAACACAGAATACTAGAATCATTTTGTATTACTGGCCAAGGCTATTCAACTGGAGCTTTGGGAATAATTTAAATAAGCTGACATTAACTGGCAGCACATAAAATTATTGTGTCAAAAAATAAATTAGTACAAAAAAGGAAAAGGATAAGAAGAGGTTATAATTCTGCGTGTGCAAGCACTGGATCTTTTCACACAAAGTGAGGTCACTTTGATGGACCTATGACACAGCAATCTTACACGACCGGAAAGAGATGAGACACACGACGTACATTATGCGATTTCCGAGGCACGTACTCGTACCAATGTTAATTTCGTGATAATTGCTACTGAGAATCTCTTGATTAACTAAACTATTTACCAGACAAAAGACGAACGAGGTTTTAATAAATGATGGTTTGAAAGAAAAAAAATAGGCATCAATAAATTTATATATTATTAGTTTAAGCGCTCTCTTAAGAACAAAGTGCACATTTACATGCATGCCTACCTTTTCACGGCCGTATTTACAGAGCGCAGCCACCCTTCCGATCGAGTATTTGAAACAAGATGGTGGTAACAATTTCAAATAATCGAAAACAAAAATGAAAACTCTTTAGTATTTAACGAAACAATTACGTAAAAAAACTAAATGCAAATAGTTTAGCATAAATGATATGTCAATAAGTAAGCATAGAACAACAGATATAAGTTATATTAAAAATCAACAAAACTATAATATATACTCATGTTGAATCCGTAGTAAATAGTATTAAACTTTAGATAATAATTTTCCATTCAACCACGTTTCGAATATGAGTGAATGAATGAATGGTTTCATGTTAATATAGAGCGGAACAAAATCTCAACCGGCGGGTTCTAAAGGCCGAGGAACGTAGCAAGCGTCGACATTCTAACACGTGTAGGGGAGCGTCGCGACGCCAGGGCGTACACATGTTACCACCTAAGGAGACCACCCAACCTACTCAAATTTGTATGCACATTATACATGAGATCGGGTGTAGACCGATCATCTTTATATTGTCATTCCTAATATATTTCTCTATGTAAACACAGCGATTTGGTATTCGAATTTGCTATGTGCTATTACAAATAGTTGCCTCTTATTTAAATTTTATTATTAATTCTTATATATTTCTGTAAAAGTATATAAAAAAGAATAAATAATTTTGATTATACGGCTTGAAATTTCGATAAATAAACAATAAAGAAAAATATCGAAGACAACAAATTCATCAAGTTTCTAACGTTCTTTTCCGTATACAACACTGTCTAGAATATTAAATTTTAAGTGTCGTAATATTATAACTCGACGTGTAGCGCCATCTGTTGCATGCGTGTGGAACTATAATTTAGAATGACTGACTGTATCCACGTTTTCTTATATGCTACGTTAATGTAAAACAAATAAAAGTAAACGTTAACAGTGACTTTGATTACCTATTAATAAATGAAGAATCCACTAAGTCAGTCAGATGCAGCGACTGTAGAAGCAAGATTCATTACATAATAATATTATTACAAAAATAGTTTGCGTTTTGCAGTTCCAGCGACTTCATTCCATTGATGTAACAACTCTGAAGAATTTTTATATAAACAAAAAAAATCAGACTATGCTAGTCATTTGGAAAGCTACTAAATCACACTAACATATCAGTACTGGCTTATTTACAGACATTTTTATCCTGTAAAATTAAGTGCCCTTAGGATAAGTCAACCATATAACGCTCTATTACATACGAATAGAGTTAAATAGTTTGTAATTGCTGTCCTGGGTTTACAGCCTCACATTAGACAAAAATGGTGACCAAAGGACCTTATCTTCTCAGCATCGAAGTCAAACGGGCCGCCAAAAGTCGCTTGCGCGTTGAGTGACTCTATAGCAGTCAATCACGAGGCACGCTCGGGTGAACCGTCATATTTTCGTCGGTTTGGTGGGTATTATTGATCAGATACGGCATATAACAAAAAAAAAAAAACAAATCTGTAGAGTAAAGGAATCGTATCGTTAGTTTGTCAATGAAAATTACGGGTGAATTATAGGAAAGATTCCTCTTCAAAAGTACAGACTTTGGACCGTGTTTCTCCCTCTCCCTACGTTTGACATTGAGCATAATATGCTTAGTTTGAAACACTACTTCGAATCGTTAAACATTTGCAAACACAAAATGATAATGCTGTCGAATGTCCAGTATAGACGAAGGAATACGCCGTCCTCTGTTCTCTAACCACAAAATACAATTAAATACCTAATAAAATGATTCTTAATTACTTATACGTGGCTATTTTTATGGTGAGCGTCAAAACAATAATCGATCAAATAACATACCAAATACTTACATTACTACTACCAAAAATAAATAATGCAAGTGCTCTGAAAATACAAAATTTTAGATGCGCAATTTCGCTCCCTTTAACCAATTGCTTTCCGCTGACAGCTTCTCGTTTTAAAAACCATAAGACCAGACGTTAAGTCGTATTTTCTCTATTTGATGGTAATATAATAAGGAATTCCGGCAAAGTTCACGCAAATTACAATCTAGCTTACTTTATAATATTGAACGAGACACGTGACCTTTCAGGTATCCTTTCTTAAAAGTTCTATTCGAAAAAAGAAAGATTTTCAACTCAAATCAAATTTCAACATCGAAATCTATATATATTTAAAAATATACGATGGCTCACAAAAAAAATGTCGGTGCTACAAATATATATCGAAGCAAGAATGTAAATAAAGAAACAAGAATAACCACAAAACATGCTAGAATTCTCAAATAATATTAGTCAGAATAATGAAAGTCACATAATTGATTAATTAAAAAAAAAAAAACTTCTTTATGAGGCTCGGTTGTCAGATGATACACGGCCCGATTGTATTAATGAAGCGATGTAATACTGAAAATTGCATTTAATTACCGTCCTGAACCACCCTTTCGATGTTACTCCAGCAATGATATGTAAAATTCCCTTAATTGGAAATTTGGTAAACTCCAAGAGCAACTGGAAATGTATATTCAGAAAAATCAACCACAGCACAATATGGCGCTCAATTGTTTATTTTTTATTAATGATTGCAGGCAGGTGGACAAATTCGCCATTCGTATCGGTATCCATTGACAATTGTATTGTGACAATTATAAACTAACAATGCGACGCATGCATACAAAAGTATCATTATCTTTTATAAAGATATATTATTTCATGATATCCGAGTTGTGGTCTATGGCTATGATATATAATATTATTAAAGACTGCCACGCTAGTTTGTTTAAGTAATTAGACGATTGTTCCAAAACCAAATTCTCGATTGTTACACGCTAAGGCGTGTTATCCGAGGCACGGGAATGAACAGCTTACTACTAGAATAGCTTACTGTTCTTGCGTCTGAACTCTTTGTGGTAGTGTCGAATTTGACATCTCATTGGATTATGACAGTGAGTAAATGTGGCCTGCATTATTAGCTATTCGTCAAATTGGCCAGGACTAATATACATTTAATAGAGTTATTTTTATTATAATTTACAATTCACTCATATATGCAGAAAAACTTTCTGTAAACAACTCAATTATTCGTGATAAATTCTGTCCCTTAAAAATGGAATTATAAAGAAATCAAGAAAAGGTTCTTGCGATAAAAACCTTTCTTGTACACTGACAACAGGAAAACTAAAATTATTCTTAAATTGATTTCATACAATTGAGATATATCCAATGAGCATTGTGCACAGATCTATTCATATTTAATTTGTCAAAGGGTTTACTCGAAACTGGTTCAGATATGCGTGTAATCCTCGCGTATTACTATACGATCACTACGATTATATTTTTACTTGAATGCGATTGTATTCATAATACTCCACGATGCGGAAACTGTCATAACTTATAAGCAAATCCCGATGAATCAATTGATAGAAAAAACTCCAAACTATAATTACCTACGGCAATTAAAGTTTGAGATTTCGACAAATATAAATGTCATATAAATCTCAAGGGCTATTGTTAATCTTTACTTCAATACTTTAGTATTATAAACGTGAATGTCTGTCTGTCGCCCTTTCACTACCAAACCGCTGAAACGAATTTTATTAAATTTGGTATAAAGCAAAGTTGGTTGGAGCTCAACATACTCATACATACATACATAGGCGACTTTTTTGCTTAACACGTGACAATCAAACCCCTAAAATACGAGCAAAACCGCAGACGGCAACTAGTATTGAATAAAATATTGGACGTATTTTTCGAAAAAAATGTAAGTGTGTTTTAATCAAATAGAATACACAATAAGTACCACTAGGTATATATAAAAAAATGTTACACAATGTTACAAAGTCTGTAACCCTAGTTATCACATACATAAAAAACAAATATGTCCTTGTATATTACCATTGATTTGCTTTACACAAAATATTCTTTAAAAAAAACTTTTATAGCATGTCTGTATCTCACGTTTATAAACGGAGAGGACATCGGAGCTATAATTCTAATAAAAGTTTAATCTTAGCGTAACAAATTACCCTGTAATTCTATTCGAACAAAAGGGTTATTTTTAATAAAGGTGTGGATTATTTTTAATAACGAACGGCGATACTGTTAACTTCGAAGCTGCGTTTAACAATTTTAAAATACAAGGGCGTTTAGAAGGGTGAAAACGCAATTTGTACAACATGTACGTCTAGAAACAGTCGCAGATATAAATCTTATGAAATTATTAAAAAATATAAAGGGACTATTATTTAAAATGACACATAAACACCGTTGAACACATGGTGCGTGGAGCAAGTCCATTCTTGGTGTTTCAAGAAATATATTACGACGTAATTAAAAAGGACATCAGGTGCAATAACATCGTTCTATAATAATACTTTAATTAATCAGTATAGCACAGCTACTCGTAGATAAGTATATGAAACTAAGTAGTGCTTGTTCGGTTTTCAACCCGCTATTTTTGGTTCAACATCACATTTTCTGACCCCATTGGGGCATCTCGGCTCAACGGCATAAGTTTTACACTTATTTGGGGCAGAAAATAAAGCCACTATTAAATCATTGAAAATAGACATTGTACTGTTATGAAAAAAAAGAAAGTAATCATAATTACAATATGGAGCTCAATATTTTTGGCGCTTAGAATGTCATGTCATAAACACGTGTTTTTAAGAAATTGATTGACTTAAACATAATTAACACACGCAACACTCCTTAACAAAAAAAAAAGTACTATTTATATTCTATTGTGTGATTTTAATCATTTCCAATATGGCAATACTGTTAGTGCAATTCTGTGCTTCGATTTCTATAAGCTGTCCAACTTTACTTTTTCATATTTCTAACGGAATAGAAATAGAATATTTGTTCGACTAGACTTCACGGGGAATAAATACACTTTTAGAATTTTTTTTTATTTTTATATGATAAATTTATTATAAAAATCATAGAGTATATAAACTATCACAATGCAAAATATTATTGTATTGCTATTATAATAATACTTCAATATTAATTGGAGTACTATTTATCTATAGCAAATAGGCTGTTTTATTAAATTATATTTGTAAATGATTGATTCCGGAGTCAGTAACATCAAAACCAAGTAGAAACACACACACTAGAAAACAAACATTTAAAACAAGAATTTATTTTACATCCTTACATTAGCTAAACAAGGATTATTTGTAAATTTATATTTTAAAGGAGATTTGAATCTATAAACTTTTATGAAAATAGACATTCTCACCTGACCAGTTCCACACATTGCTTTACTTGTGTCGTAAGTTTTCGTTCAATATTATAGAATAAGCAGTGAGTCATTTTTCATCAAGTTTTCGTTCCCATCACTCCGACGAGTTTATATTTGTCTAAAAATATTTTATACAAACAATAATTTAAAATTCCGTACAAATAAGTACTTACACACCTACGATCTTACATCAATTAGGATTTTAGTTAAACTTTGATTTAAACTACTTACACAGCGACTCGATTTGTTCAGTTAATTTTAACTGCGCCGTCGATCAACAAACTAATTGGACAAACCGATTAACGCGCGCAAATATTTAATATAGAGATTTCCCGTAAAATTTGTTTAAGTACAGCATTGACAGCTTTCATTGGTATTTCATTTATTGCTTTGTGTTTCTTATTAACTAAAGAAAAAGTTTTTCTTTTTTGTTTTTCAAATTATTCAATAAATCATAACTGTCAATTCGATATTCGAAATTTAAAAAAGAGAAGCTCAGTCATGTCTCTCCGTCTCTTTCGACTAACATATTACAATCATACTTTTTTAGTAAAATATGTTTAATGTGTCTCTTAGACGATTTTTAGTCGTTTGACTTTAATCTGTTCTCTCATTGGTCGACGTTGATTACGACTGACCAATGACCATTTAGATTAAAGCTGATTAATAACTAGACTAGACTTGTGTTAGTGCAATATATGTTGTGACAATTGGCTTCAAACATTACTGTCAATAGAGTGTAAACAACTCAAGAGTGTTTAGAGCGTGTCAAAGAATTTCATCCAGTTGAATTAGTTTTGCTTGAATTTAGCGAGGATTTGAATCCACGATCTCCATCTAAAATCCATGTAATCTATTAAATATATTATCCTGGATCAAACAATAATTAAAGTCAATATGAGATAAAATTAACATCAGCATTCAACTAGTCCAATTTTCACAGAATATTTTTAGTTATTGATTTTATCTTCATCATCATTACCATTACATAATATATAAAACAAAGTCGCGTACCGCTGTTTGTCCCTGTGTATGCTTACTCTTTTAAAATTACGAAAAGGATTTTGATGCGGTTTTCTTTAATATATAGAATGATTTGTAAGGACGGTTTTTTGTATATAATACATGGACAACTAGGTAAAGAAAGTCTGATAATTATAGATGTTTTTACTGATATGTCGACCTCCGTGGTCGAGTAGTGTGTACACCGGTTTTCTTGTGCACGACACTTCAAAGTCCCGGGTTCTACTCCCGGCGACGAATTTTGCCGATGCGACATCTAAGTTGTGTCGTACTTTAATTAGTTTTCTAAGTTGTCTAGGGTCTAGGTGTTACCTCTGATTTTCCACAACAAAAGCCTTGGGATCAGAGTAATGTATGTGATGATGTCCAATGTTTATTTGTGTGTATCATTGCATCCGTGCGAAGCCGAGACGGGTAAGGGCTACGCATTGCGACGTTGCGTGACATTGGGAACTCGTAAAATCTACGTCGCATATGCAACACGTGACGTCTTTATAGACCTCGTCACGTCAGCGTGCAGCGTGTCTATTTATGGAAGACTTTAGAAGAATTATCTGAAGCCTTAGTTTGAACTGCGGATTATTATTTCTATTTCTATATTTAAAACCCATACCACGTGGAATATTAATAATAAAACAATGGGTTTACGAATTATTCTTAATGTATAATTATTTCTATGTCCTAATTAATAGGTACCTCTGAGTTTCTTTCGCCGGTTCTTTTGACATGTGGGTATTGTTTTACGAAGGCCTGGTAATGTTTGTTCGTATCATAATAGAGTGTAATGTTTCTGCAATTGATGAAGGAATTTAATTTGATTTGACTCGATTTTTTATCTTCTTATGTTCTGAAATGAAATCCCTTTTATCCCTTGAGGATAAAAATACTTATTACGTTTTTTTTTTATTTGTTTCATTTCAGGTACGCTGCAGAAGTAATATATATGGATATTTTTTTAATATTATTAAATGTCGTTATGTATATTATTCTTAAGTTTTATTCGCGATTGTGCCCTTTAATACTACGTTTGGTCGACGGCGTAGAACCAAGATGCAGTTGTTGTTGCATGCAGTTCCTTGTTAAATTGAAAATAATAAGGGAACTATATAACAATTAAAAAAGCTGAGATGGTTGCGGGCTCAAACCCAGGCAAGCACCACTATATATATTTGTGCTTAATTTGTGTTTTTAATTCATCTCGTGCTCGGCGGTGAAGGAAAACATCGTGAGGAAACCTGCATGTCTAATTTCATAGGAATTCTGCCACATGTGCATTCTACCAACCCGCATTGGACAGCGTGAAACCAAACCCTCTTCTCAATGGAAGAGGAGGCCTTATCTCAGCAGTGGTAAATGTACAGGCTGTGACTTTATATTACTACTTTAATAAAAAAAAACATAAAATGTATGGCAACACAGACTTGTTTTGTATGTATGTGTGAGTTCTGGATGAGTATGAGTAATTAAAGTAAAGTTTTGTTTTTAATATTTTTTAAATGATGTAATGACGATGAAATATATCAATGTGTGAGTATGAGTTACTGGTAATCGCCCGTGGATTCGCTAGTGTTTAAGGGTGTTGGTTGTCATGTGTCAACCAAAAAAGTAAGCTGTGTCCTTTCGTGGAGTTCAAGTCTGCTTCATTTCAAATTTCATCAAAATCGGTTCAGCGGTTTGGTCGTGAAAGACAGACAAACAGACAGAGCTACTTTCACATTATATAGATAAGATACTATATAGATAAGTAAGATACCCGTAAAGAAAAAAGTCCTGCGTTATCCTCTGCCTATCTAATCAATTAAAAATATTGGTCTCCTGGTTACAGGCATCGTTCTCGACCCTTCGCGTCATTGCCAGAGCTGGATTATCCATTAGGCAGGCAGTGTAGGCAGCTAGGACGCGCATCCCCTAGGCAGGACAAAATATAGGAAACTAAAATATACACCTAACTATTAATAAAAATGTTAAAGCGAAATATTGTTCGTCTTTGAATATTTTATAAACGGCTAATAGCTATAGCTAAAATCAACTTTTATCCATATAAAACTTTATTACTTATAAAGTGATTTTTAATATAATATATATATTAATCAATTTGTTAAATAAAAGCAATTTATATATAAATAGAACCCGCTATCCAATTAGACGATATAGGTGTTCAGTAAACACTCAATATATAATCGTAATAAATTAATAAACACGGTACAGAGTCATCAAATCAAAGTTAGGTTGGAGCAGGGCGCCGATCGTTTGAACAGTCGGTCCCCTAATGGAAAAAGATAATGCAGCGATCGTTCGGTGTGTACAGCCTTTAATGTCGTATGATTAAACATGAAGTGAGGAGTTTATCAAAATTTGGCACGCGTGTGCTCGTCAGCTCTGTTTGTCGACCTGCGACCGCCGCTCTCCGATATACACGTCAATACACCCCTGAGTGATTGCTGGCCAAACATTGCGGTGCGTATCGAATCTTTTCCGCGATTCTAATTATGTTTAGTGCTCTGTATCATAACTTTTTGAAAACAACTACGATTTATTTACGAATGTTTTTATGGGAAACAGTGTAATTACTGACTAATAAATTGTTTGGATTAGGGGTAATACTATCAACAAACAACAACAGCCTGTAAATTTCTCACTGATGGGCTAAAACCTTCCTCTCCCTTTGAGGATAGCTTTGGAACAATATAAATATTCCACCAAGCTGTTCCAATGCGGGTTGTTGAGATACACATGTGGCAGAATTTTTAAGCTGGTTTCCTTACAATGTTTTTCTTCACCACTGAGAACGAGATGAATTATAAAGACAAATGAAGCACTTGAATATTAAGTGGTCCTGCCTGGGTTTGAACTCGCACTCATCGCTAAAGATGCACGGGCTCTAACCACTGGGCCATCACGCCCTTACTACACGGTAATACTATCCCGATATTATAAATCCGAAATTAACACTGTTTCAAAGTTCGTCAGTCTGTTTGTTCGCTAAACTTTTTTATGATTAACACCTGAATACCACCTGTTAAATTTATCATATATATTCCACATAAATAACTTTATATAAGACATAATGTAAAATTTACAAAATAAACAGCATTAGACTCGTGAAGATGCTCCTTTAAACCCTATTAATTTTCTATTCAAAGCAATATCCAGAGGTAAAACCAGGGTTGTACTGTGGAAACAGCTAGTTATAATAAAAATAATAACTACACTGATATCATTTTTTTAACGCTGTAAGAAATATTAACCATTCCTTACATTGTCAATGTGCCACCAACCTTGGGAACTAAGATGTTATGTCCCTTGTGCCTGTAGTTACACTGGCTCAGTGTAACTACAGGCTTAGTCCCTTCAAACCGGAACACAACAATACTGAGTACTGTAATTTGGCGTTTGAATAATTGATAAGTGGATGGTACCTACCCAGGCGGGCTTGCACAAGGCCCTACCACCAAGGCGGTCTACATAATATATTAAATTAAAACACATATTAATTTGTTTAAAAATGTATAGCCCAGTTATAGTATTACCATACTGGGAGACTCTAGATATTATGGTAGGCGAAGATGACTTATATCATATACTAGGATGACGGTTCATTCGGTCAGTGAATCCGACGATAATGACGCCTATTGATTTTGTCGAACGCATAGTACAAACATATAATGTTTAGTTCATTTATCTAAAAGTAATAAACATATAATTCTACAAACGTGTTCATGTAATCGATTGCCATGTCGTCTAGATAAAGAGGAACTCGTTTCATCGTTTACATTCGAAACGATTCGTCTCAAAACGATAGAATCGATAATCGTATAACTGATTAATACCTCACATCCGTAAACACTATGATAACTATAAAGGTCGAGTCACATCTACTAACTCGAAAAATAACACGTGTTTTGATATTAATTATGACAGTTAGATTTTTTTCTCGCATCACTGGTCAATACTAGACAGTATTTGGATGGATTCTCCAATGTCAGAATACCGAAATAAATAATTGATTAATGTAAGTTATGTAGTGACGGGATTAACACGTTACAAGTTGATAATAATTATCTATATATTTTGAATTTACGACAGTTAATCAGCTAAAGTTTTTTTATTTCCGTATTTGGATTTTAATTTCTACAAAAATCATTACAATTATTTAAAAAAGTATTGAATATGTGGCTGTACGTTACATTATCTTTGCTTCCTTTAAGAAAAAAAAAAAAAAAAAAAACAATATATAAAAAAATGATTTTAATTCGAAATTGAAATTTGTATATTCCTCACCAATATCGAACCACAGAATTTATTGATATATTTTTAGTAACCCTGAATTCGGGCAAGGTGACCGTTCATCGAATGTCTATAACTATTAAGTCGCACATTCCCTTAGACACATGTACTGTGGGCGTTGTAAAGTGCATAGCCGTGTTGGAACCTTCGCCCGACAGACTGAGTGATGGCGGGGGGACCGTCTTACGCCCGTATGACTTCTCACATAATATAATCTGGACCACGTAGCGTTGGAATACGTAAATGAAGGACTGTTTGGGTGGAGATCCTTGTTGAATTTATTATAGTAATCTAAAACGAATTGTACGCAACTAAATATGTGTTAATTTTTGGTTTTTAAATTACTTACTTAACAAATAACGAAATTATTTAGCGTTATTTGTTTTTAACTTCTATTTTGTGAAACATCACAAATGTATTTGATCAAAAATGAAAGTCCTTAAAATAACAATTTTAAGGACTTTCATTTTTGATCAAAGTTAAATAATATATCTAGTATTTTAACAAAAAAAAATCAATGACTTCTTTGAAATAAAATCAACAAACAAATAATTACTACTCATTAAATAATATAGTATAATATCGTTCGTTGATTTCCAGGCAGGATAATACTTTATTCAAATATTGTATTGAGTAATATAATCTACGTAAATGTTTTTTCGAAAAAAGTATTTATTGTGTTTATTTCCAGTTCTCCTCGGGAGAATTCACCTTTTGAACCTTTAAAATTTATTTCTGTCGTTTTACATTATTGAATACGTTTACAGCAAATGTGCTCCCAGGAGCGAACTTTAGGGCCCACCTAAGGATAAAGTAACTTTGGTTTGATTTGATTTAATTAAGTGGGGAAAAAGTAAATTTTTAATAAAGTAATAAGACAAAAATAATAAAAAAATGCACAAAAAAGGAACGTTTTATGATACTTCTTAACAAATCGGGAGCTAAGTTTTGGACTTGCCGTTATTACCTAGTTACAATAACCCAAAAACCAAATGTGTGTATAAGTAAATAAATGTATTAAAATAGATCATAAGTGTAATGAATCTTATCTATATAGAATATAAGGAAGCAAGATTAAAAGACTTACTCACTTTTACTTTTACTTTACTTCTTTGATTGCATATTAAAGCATTTCTATTATTTTACTAAGTGCCTATTTTTACACATAATAGACTTTTAATTTACACATAATATACTAACATTTGCGTTTTGAGATTGATTGATAATGCGGTAGCGTTTAGTTTAGTTAGAATTTTTTTGTGATAGCTTACTAAAAAATGAATATACACAAAACGTATAGAAAAAAATGTAGTGTTATACATATGCTATGTATATACCCAATACACGGTTAAGGCGGACGTCTGAAAACAGTTCTGCTTGTAAATAAATAAAAATTGCTGGTGTTGGACGTAATGTTGGTAATCCCCATGAAATAATAATTTGTCTAGCTTTGGTGGACTAGCAAATCAGTCAATGATGGCAAGTAATATCACTCTTCATACTCACTGGCTCACTCGGCCTTCGAGGTAGCACTCTACAAATTAATTATTTACTGTTTTGCGGTAGAGTGTATGATTAGTGACTGAAATTGCATGCATCCGTACCAAAGTACATAAGTACATAATTATATAAATGTATGAGACTCAATGATGTTCTAGTAAGCAGATTTAGCAGATTAACGCGCAAAAAGTGAAGACTAGAAAACGTCCTAATTGGGACGTTTGCCTTTTCTCGTTTTCATCATAATTATGCCAGTAATACGTCGATAAATCATATTTATGTAGTAATACGTTTTGCGTAATTAAAACATATAGTTATCCCTTTTACTTATTGTTTTTATCAATATACTTGTAACGAAATATAAATTAAACGGTGCCCGGCGCGGCTCCCTTTTTTCTGTTGTTTAGTATGGGTATAACATATCTGTTTATTAGAATATCATTGGTGAGACTCTAATAAAAAATATTTTGACAGAGCTAAACTGATTATTATATAACTGATTACAGCGGGATTACGTTTCTTTTTTAAAAAATTCAATTTAATTTTCGTAAATATTAATCGATTACTATCAAAACATTACCAAATTTGATTTAAACAGATTTATTTAACCGTTTTGACCGCCAAGTGCAAAAGAACTTCCGAAAATCTATTTGAATTAGCATTGACATGGTCGTAGAGCCACAATTGCTTTGCGAACGATCTCCATCATCCGACACAGATAATTATTTCGCTACTTTGACACTGGCATTACAAAACTTTAAACATGAAGAAAGAACACTAGTACATGCAAGACTCAAACCATCGGGGCGTGGAATCAAACTACTTAAAATGGATATGCTTTGACGATACTTTAACATACAGGCCATCATCGCTTTTCAGATATACACAACACATTTTAGTAGCGTGTTATAAGAAGCCCTAGACCTCATTCATCTTTGCTCTTCCTGGCTCAGTCATCCTTCAAACCGAACACAACAATATTAAGTGTATATATGCTTGTATGTAGAGTGTTACGAGAGTAACCTTAGCCTTCAATACGGTTTTATGACATTTGATTCTATATCATAATTTATATCACATTATTATTGCATATTATTAATATAGCAGGAGCTATTGAATTTACTTTATTATATTTAATTACAATTATTATTGTAATTAATTGATCAATAATATGTAAAACTGTAATTAATATTATTTTATATGGCATAGCATTTCATACTGGCATATAACACTATTTCTTATTTTAAATATGATTGAGCTGTCATTATAAAACAATTGGACTATAGCGTGGGGCATTCTTACAGAAGATAGAGACATTGAAGCATCATTGTAAAACGATAATATTATTTTGGCCATCCCGAACTACTGAAATAACAAGAGTATTTAAGTGGCTGGAACTTGCACAAAGCCCTACCATCGGGCTCATGTCCTGAAGCCCTACAATCAAACCGCTAACTTGATAGTGATCACACTAATGGATAAAATGAAACAAATGATCGCATAGTATATGTTTATTTGTATTATTCGTGTATAAGTTTGTTAACAAAATAAATTTTATTACAATTAGTCTGGAATGGTGATGTTCCAATATTTATCGATTATATTCGATGCTTTCAACGATCAACTATGCTAAAATATATATAGTAACAATGACTAAAAACCCTACACTACATTGTACATGTACAACTCTAGTATATTCTACTTGTTACTTTTTATTCTAATCCTCGGATCAAGGACTCGTATTGTCGGACACACTCGGTAACAAAATATCAAACATTCTGAAAATTCATGTTCTTTGAATCCAAGTTACATAATGTATACCATAAAATCGCAATACAATTGTGTTCAATGGAATCCAAAATTTAACGTTTTTTTTGTTGGCGAGTGTTTACAACTAGACTAAAGAAATACCTGCGTCAACCAAGCAAAATAAGAGCAAGCGCGATTTAAAATAATATACTTTAAGCGACCACCACACTTGGCATCAAGCGTGTGTGTCAGCAGCTTAACAGATATCAAGAAAACTTATTTCATTCAAATAAAATAATTACAAACTACCAATGAGTAAAATCGTTAACATTAAAATATAAAAATCTTGAAAACAAAAGGAATTAAAAACAGCCAACCTATAATTTAAACAACAAAAAAATATTGTATACAATTTATATTAATTTAATTAAAAAAATGTAATCATTGCATTTTGTCTTAAATTAAATTAAATCTTTATAAAGTTTATATAGGTATATATCGAACAAATTCTTCGACATTTAATGACCAAACCATAGTGGACCCAGTGCCGTCTTCTGGTTTCCTGACTTGATTTAAGTAGACATTATCTCTAGTCAATCATTTATCGTAGGTACTTTCCAATGCAACATTTTTTTTAATATAAAATACGTATAAAAATTCTGAATATCATAAACAAGATAATTATAAAAAAAAAAACGAAACAGATTATAAAACACACATAGGGGACAACAAACACACACTCGATTGAGTTTTCGAAATAAATAAAATTAATTTAAATTACATTAGGTAAAAGAAGATATTCTCTGCTACATTACAAACAAATGCTCAAAGAACGTCGCTGATGATCATACAAATGTTGCTATAATTAAAAAAATATTTTAAAAAACATTTACATGTCAAGAAAATTCGAAGCCAAAAGATTCGAATTTCAATTTGAATTCGAAAAAAATACATCATCGAAATTGAACGCACTTTTCTAAGCCTAGTGAATTGATCCATTGATTAAATAGTTTATGTGTAGAATATATTGGTTAAAAGAAAACTTTTAAGAAAAAAACGCCTGGAGTTTGGCTCGGGTTCCATCACAGGACAGTAATTATTGTAAAGAACAGCATTGTAAATCTGTTTATTTGAAAAGAGCAACTATACTCCAGCCAAATTCGATGTGGAATGTTTAATAACAAAGCGTTGCTTAGCAACCAACGTCAGGCAGATGCTCAAAACATTTTTAGAAATATGTAAAACAATTATTTTTGATATTAATAAAAATTAAAATTGATGATGAATAATAAAATATTTAAGACAAAGGACTAAGCGCATTCTTGGTTATAATTATAATACTTATGATCATCTGGAATAATGTAGATCTCAAAAATAATACCTCCAATTTTAAAATGATATCAGAAATTACCTCGTAGTTATATAATTCGCTTTATTAACTTTATCTATCGCCTCCCAAACGACAGGACTCATTTAGATTAATTTTGTGTATATTTGAATGGGTCAATGGGAGGTTTGAGATTACAATTGCTCCAATACTGGAAAAAGCAACGTCTGTTGGTATACTAGTGTATTAGTATGTTTTTTAAGCATTAATATTTTATACTTTATTAGGAATGCGCGATAAGTATATATTTTTATTTAAAATTATAATTATACGATTAAAAATATACACCACCAATTACGAAGATGCTGTATCGCTATTATATACCTTCCTAAATCTGCCAATTTCTTAAAAAAACACTCCAAATGTTACAAACCTGCGATTTCTTTACGTCAATATTAAAATATAGGGTTGTTAGTTTTGTAGTAATATTATAGTGGTAATTAAAGATTTTTAAACTTTTATTTTAAGCAAATTTTCATATAAATTTTGTATTGACCGGCTAAATAATTTTTTTGGATTCTGTATTAAATTATTTTTTTTTGTGTTTAAACAGGAAATTGTGTTATAATGAATATAGTTGTAATTTTAATAATTATTATTTTTTATTAAGAGTGTATCAACCCTAATTATGATGACACATGGTTTGTTTACTAAAATTCCAGATCGAATGTGGCTGGAGTATAGGCGAGTTACTCGCTGTCTCTTCTCGCTAGAGGCTGCTTTCCGAAACATATAATATAAAATAAATATATAAATATGAGACAATATCACATACATTACTCTGATCCCAATATAAGTAGCTAAAGCACTTGTGTTATGGAAATCAGAAGTAACGACGGTACCACAAACACCCAGACCCAAGACAACATAGAAAACTAATGGTAATCTACATCGACTCGGCCGGGAATCGAACCCGGGACCTCTGAGTGGTGTACCCATGAAAACCGGTGTACACACCACTCGACCATGAAGGTCGTCAAAAACGATGGTAGCATTTAATTATCGATGATTCAATAACGCTTAATTGTGAAATTTACTTGAACAAAATTGCTTTGATTTATCCAGGAGAAAAAAGTTAAAGAAAGATCGCGAACAGATACTTCTCTAAACATATTTCATATTAACACATTTGAAGTAATCACTTAATACTTTATTAAATTTACATTCGCACGATTTAAAATAGCACACCAATTAATTTCCTAATATACCTAGCACAGATAATAAAAATTTGTGCACATTTGTCAATATTTCTACGTGCAGCGTGGGCCGATATTTATGACAAATTTTAAAATAACCATATTCTGCTTTTCCCTTAACCATAAAAGAACGACTACCTAATAATATTACAAGCAATGATATATTATTACAGTAACGCTTGAATGCATTACTTGTTGAATGTTTAAATTTGACATATGTCAAAATCCGTCCGTCAACGAAATCTTTACAGACCTGTCAATCTTTTATTAACATTCCTACCTACGCATATGTAACACTTATTATATATTATCATAACCATTGATAATAATTTATTAATTAATAATAAATGTTAATAATTCGTTGTTCGTTTTATAATTTCATTATGAGTCGATAGTACCATGTCACAATAAGTAATAACTAATAATAAGGAACAGCTCACAGTCGAGTGTATGGTCTGAGCTGGTGTGACACAGGGATAGACCTGTATTACTGATCACCAGATCCTACCCTCGTAGCATTATTGATGAGAATCAGTGGCGTAGCTATCGTAGGGCCAGGTGGTGCAGTGCACCTGGGCCCCGGAGTTCAGGGGGCCCTCTAAACTAAATCTTAAGCTTCTGTAGCTAGAAAATCACGAACGTGCGCATAAGATGTCTTATTTAGTATCTATAATTTTAAAGGGTAATTATTAGTTAAAGAAGGGAAAGAGGGAATCCGCGTCCGATTCTTTTTCTATGCTTCAGGGCCCTTTGCCACCTAGCTACGCCACTGATGAGAATTAAATATATACATTTTTAATTATGTAATGTGTCATACGTATGTCTTATTAAAACAATAAGGTTTCAATGTTTTCCTGGGCCAAGATCTCGATTTCATCAGAATATTTTGGAGCATATTCTACATGCATACATATGTAGCAAATATTGAATTATGTTATACACATGCAGGCTTTGTGTATAAAGATGAATTATAAATACACTTGAAAATATAATAGTACTTCCCTGGCCCACAAAGTAAGATTCGTATGCTTTAAATATATACATTTTTTTAAATTAATTCAATTATTTTGCGAACCGTACACATTTCAAAAGGACCTGTACAGTATGTACAGTATGTTTAAATGTTTTACAGATTATAAATTATTGTACCTTTACTAGTAATAATAAGTGGCAAAATATTGTTTCATTAATGTCTGTTGTGTAATTAGTAAAGTAAGAAATGGATATTAATTTATTCTGTGAAAATATTTGTATATTTACTTTTATGACTATTTAGAATCCTCATACATTTAATGTATTATATTCATTGGACATCAGCGCTATGCGTCAAATAAATTTCAGTTTATTAATAAGTTAAATCTTCATATGACAAAAGCTATGTATACATAACAATATCTACCTTTTTTACAAATTTCTGAGTCTATTAAACATTAAACCAAGCCTTATTTTATGAAATTGGCAATTAAAGCGGATTGAAAATTCGTTGAATTCTAATTTACTTTGTTTTGTGTAAATCTAATAAAAAATATTTTGTATAAAAACGTTTCCAATCACAATTTGTGTATATACATTTGTTTATAGCATTTCGTTCAGACTTTGTGTGATATTTGACCTGACCGATGTATATTAAATTTGTACGTTAATACTCAATTCTGCTCCCACCCCAGTGATCTCTCGACCGCCATTTTCCACTGTTTATATCTCATATCCCTTTCATCGTCACTTATCTTTGGCATGTAGGTGATGCCAGTGGACATGGCAATCTGTGATGCCATCCTATTGCTGTCCAGGCCCCAGTAGGCGACTAGGGCGGCGCCCAGAGCAGTGCTCTCAGTGAAACCTGCCTTGATGACATTAATGCCAATCAAGTCAGATTGCATTTGCATTACCAGCTCGTTGGAAGTCATACCGCCATCGACCTGAAATTTATTTATTTTTATTTATTTAACAGTTTATTAAAATTTGCCAGATACAGTACAGATACAAATATATAAGTCACAGGAAAGCATAATTTAAAAGGTATGCTTATCCCTATAAGAGATTTCTTCCAGCATACCCAGAAGATTTAAGACATTATTGTACGACACAACATAGAAATACCTCACTATCGCGACATTCGAAGCTATTCGTGGCTATATATTCTCGCGTCAGTTCAACCCGAGAAAACAAGTGCATGTAAATCGACTTGTCAAATTGACTAATATATTAAGGTTATATCACATCACAAGTTATTTATGTTTGTTTAAAGATCATATTCAGATTAGAAATAATTAATAAATATTAATAATTTCAGATAGCGTACTTAATTCGGATGTGTTCGGTTTTACGAATGTAGCCGCTATATCATGCTACATCAAGTTGTGTGTACTTATATATAGGCAATAATATTGTCAAAATCGTCAAAGTCGTAGTCCAAATAAAAACTAACATTGGTTCATAATAAAATACTCTGACCCGAGACGAACTATCGAAGGGTCAATCTCAATGGGTTCTATGGACCTCTTAGGCAAAATATTTTCATTGTTTAATATGCAACATACATCGCTATGCCATACATTTTGCCACCAAAATTTGAAAATAAAATTTATCTGTAGGTAGGTATTTCGTGCAAATCGTGTAGGTGCTATCCATTCATCATTCTACCACCAAGCAGCAATACTTTGTAATAAATTTGGAGTTTGAGTGAGCCGGTATTTAAAATGATCAACAACAACAACAAACAACAACAGCCTGTAAATTCCCACTGCTGGGCTAAAGGCCTCCTCTCCCTTTGAGGAGAAGGTTTGGAACATACTCCACCACGCTGTTCCAATGCGGGTTGGTGGAATACACATGTGGCAGAATTTCTATGAAATTTGTCACATGAAGGTTTCCTCGCGATGTTTTCCTTCACCGCTGAGCACGAGATGAATTATAAAGACAAATTAAGCACATAAAACAGCGGTGCTTGCCTGGGTTTGAACCCGCAATCATCGGTTAAGATGCAAGATCCCAAGATCGATGGTATATTAGTGAAATGGGATTTACAGTATCTTTGGCCAGTGGTGTCCACATTAGGATGTCTGCCTATATCACTTAATAAAGGATATTAATAATCACCTTAAGTAACTGCAGAGGTATACCGCAGTCTTCGTTCATCGCATCCAATATGTCTCTCACTTGGAAGCAAACTGCTTCCAACGCGGCTTTCACGATGTGGTTCGAATGCGTGTCTTCCGTTATTCCGCAAATAACACTGAAAATGTTATATTTATATAAATATTATATATATATGTAACGAAATGACATATTATTATCACAAATTTGCTTATAATCTGTAACTGAAAGTCACTTTGCCGCGCTTTTGATGGTTGAATGACAGAATTACAGATAATGTTTAGATTATTTTGAACTTTGATTTTTTTTTATTTATTTATTTATGTACCAACAGAGTATACAGAAAATTATATGTGTACAAAGGGATAACTTATCTCTAACAAGAGATCTATTCCAGAAACCCTGAATCCAGTGGAGATTATTTTTAATACAATGATGTATTGTATGGTGTATATGGTGTATTGTATATATTTATAATATATTGTATGTATTATGTTATAAAATTCAAGTAGACTTAATGATAAATGAATATATTACACTCTAAATACATAAATATATACCAGTATCTATAATATATGTATACATTCAACTTACATAGATACAAAAAAAAATGTAAGAAAAATAAAGAGATATAATAGAGGAGACGATATTAGTGAACTTAAAAATTTCCTTTTTATTTTCAGGTAAGATAAAAGTATAATTGTAATAGTTTAATGATAATTGTTATGATATTGTAAAGACGTGTTAAATAAAGCAAAACTTTGTATTTTCAGAGAAACAATTTGTGGTCTATTTTGAGCATCCTCAATAACCTATGTTATATATAATAGGCTATTTGACTGGTTTTTAAAATCAATTTTATATTATTTAGTAGAGGTTTTCTAGTACATATTTGCCGAAAAATATCATATTAAAAATTCCACATTTAAATAACACGCGAAAACACTACTTGGACGATATGGCGCTGCAATGGGGTCGATGTCACTTTGCTGTATTTTAATCTGTGGTACATATAGCAGAAAAGCAAAGTTTACAAGAAAGTGACTTCATCATAAGCCCGGCCAATCGCGAGCGTTTTGTGTCACGTGACAAATTTCATTTTTATTTATTGATTTTTGAATAAATTAAGTATTATTTTCAAGTTTAGTTACTAAATAACAATTTTTAAACTCATAATATACACCGATTACAATAATTCACAATTTATTTTTCGCATTTTCAAATAGCCTATTATTAATAATCCAAGCTAATATTAAAAATACGATGGTGGCTCTCTTTGTCATGCTACAAAGTTTTGACCACTTAACACACACATATAACCACGCATGAACACACACATACAAGAATGGACATCGTGTTGGAATCACTAATAATAATTAGAATGCACTCACAGGCAAAATAATCATATCATAATAATTGTAAAGCTTGGTCTTCTACTATATGTAAAACAGATTAAAATACAGCAAAGTGACGTCACATGTCCCATTGCAGCGCCATATTGATCAAGTAGCGTTTTCGCGCGTTATTTAAATATGGAATTTTTAATATGATATATATTTACTAGAAATAAAAAAGTCAACCTTTACTGGGTTCCTTAACCTCTACTTAATAATACAAAATGGATTTTAAAAACCAGTCAAATAGCCGATTATTGAATTCGAACTGTGAAGTTAAATTTGCACGAGAAACATATGGTTTTGCTGTCCTTACCCCCTGGCGTCTTGTCTCCAATAGGGAGCGTACAGTCCACTAAATGCTGGGACGAAAACAACACTGCCATTCTCTGTCGCTTTCTCCGCTATTTGTTGGGAGTCCGTAGCGCTATCAAGCAGTCCAATGTTGTCTCGAAGCCAGCCCAGGGCAGCGCCGGCTATCGCGACCTTTAAATTGGAATCCGAATTTATATATCATTACTGGACATCCGATTATATGGAAATACTGTTTTTATAGTGTTATTGCATATTTGGATACTTTTTCATTAACAGTGCTTTTTGCCGTATAGAACGACACAACTTAGATGTCGCATCGGCAAAATTCGTAAAACCGATCACATCCGAATTGAGTACGCTATCCCAAATTATCAATATTTATTTCTCATGCGAATATGATCTTTGCACAAACGTTATAACGTGTAATATCATATGACCTAATATATTCGTCAATTTGACGCGTGGATTTACATGCACTTGCTTTCTCTGACGCGTGAATCTATAGCGACGAATAGCGTCGAATGGCGCGATAGGCAGCTATTTCTATTGGTTGTGTAAATCGGCAGTAATCGGTTTTATTTTCATTCCATTGCATTTTCCGATGCTACATCTAATTTGTGTCCTACTATAGTTAGACTTAATAGGCATGTTATATAACAAAATACGGTCTGGACGGGATAAAGAAAATTGACAAATTTTTCAACGGCACTGGATAAACTGTTCCTGAAGAGGTATCTGCAGGAATGGCGCCAAATTTCATATCAAGATCATTTTTAGCGTATGATTATTACATAATTATAATGAATAAGTTTTTTTTTCTTGTTTTTCTAGGACTTATAATACATAATTAATTGAAACTATCAGTTATAATTTAAATAAATGTCAAAATCTAATTACTAATGTTTTTTTGTTCGTGCATATTTCGTGCATATTTGACCATTTAACTTTATTAGGATTATCAATTATTACTGTTATTGAAAAATAATAAATAAATATGAGACAACATCACATACATTACTCTTATCCCAATGTAAGTAGCTGAAGCACTTGTGTATGGAAAATCAGAAGTAACGACGGTACCACAAACACCCAGACCCGAGACAACATAGAAAACTAATGATAACCTATATCGACTCGGAATCAAACTCGGAGTGGCGTACCCTTGAAAACCGGTGTACACACATCAAAAATGTTAAAAACTCATAAGTTATCAAAGCAAAATAAACGAGTTTAGATACACTTACTTATTTGGTATACGCATATATAATAAGATACCGGAAAATATAATCAATTTACCATTTTCAAAATTTAAAAATATTATTAAGACTAAATTAATAAATAAATCATACTATTAATTAAAATAGTACTTTTTAGAAAGAAACGCCTGGAGTTAGGCTCGGGTTCCATCATAGGACGCTAATTACTGTCAATAACAGCATTGTAAATGTGTTTATTTGAAAAGAGCAACTATGCGAGTTTCTTGCCGTTTCTCTCGCTAGAAGCTGCTTTCCGAAACGGTGGTAGTATTTGATTATTGACGATTCAAAAACGCTTCATTGTGAAGTTTACTTGAATAAAATTGATTTGATTTGATTTGATTTGACTTACCGATCCCTCTAAGGCGTAACAAGGCGGGTTCTGACTGCCGAGCTGATAGGCCACAGTCGTCAGTAGGCCCCGGTTCGAGTTGACGCGAATGTCGCCCGTGTTGTATAGAACGAAGCAACCGGTACCGTATGTCGCCTTCGCTTGCCCTTGCTGCAAGCACATCTGCCCGACTAACGCAGCTTGTTGATCACCAAGACAGCCGGATATCGGTACACCACGGATTGGTCCGTCTGATATGTAGCCGTATATCTGAAAATAAATCATTATTCTTGATAATTGCTTATTTTTTTTCGTTTTCATAATTTATCTTATAGACAAGCTCGGATTAGTTTAATTTTATTTATTATCCTTTAAATTAAAATAAAATTGTATAGTACGACACAAATTAGATGTAGCATCGGAAAATGCAATTGTATGAAAATAAAACCGATTACTGTCGATTTACACAACCAATAGGAATAGCTCCCTATCGCGCCATTTGACACTATTCGTCGCTACAGATTCACGCGTCAGAGAAAGCAAGTGCATGTAAATCCACGTGTCAAATCGACGAATATATTAGGTCATATGATATTACAAGTTATTACGTTTGTGCAAAGATCATATTCGCATGAGAAATAAATATTGATAATTTGGGCTAGCGTACTCAATTCGGATGTGATCGGTTATACGAATTTTGCCGATGCAACATATAAGTTGTGTTGTACTATAATTGTGTAATATCCTCCTTTTTTTCTTGTTGCTCTAGTATTGTATATTAATTTATGAGTGGAAACTTGATTGGCTTGTGATTTAATTTTTATTTGTTAATATTAAGACTTATTGTAATGTTTGTTTCCCAAATAAAATAAAAAATAAAAATAATTAACAATCAATTATAAATACTATAAATATGAGAACCCAATGTAGCTTAAGCACTTGTGATATGGAAAATCAGAAGTAACGACGATACCACAAACACCCAGACCCAGGACAACATAGAAAACTAAATAACTTTTTCTACATCGACGCGGCCGGGAATTGAACCCGGGACCTCGGAATGACCCATGGAAATCGGTGTACACACTACTCATAATTAGTCATAATAAATTGTCGCTCAAAAGGGTCACTGACCCCTTTGGACACTGGAACGAAAGCAACAAATTGATGCTTGTCCCTTGTGTTAGTAGTATATCACAAATACTGTAGTCTTTTGTATTTTTAAGATTTATTAATATTATGAAATATACATTGAGAAGTCAATATATAAATTACTTTACATTTATAGTTATAGTTAGTTTTTAATTGAGTATATAATGTCTTCTTTTGTTTGAAAAAAATGTCTCTCAATAGTCCATTATAAGTTTCAGAGTTCATTTTAATATAGAAATTATTTTTTTTCAGTTAGTTTTATCTGGAGACGAATTGGTAATATTTTAAAACATGATACAACCAAAGTTTCTTAATTAGCAAAGTAGCTTCTAAGTTTAATGTGTTCATACGTAAATACTACTTAATAATGTTATTACACATCAAATAAATATAAAATAAAGATGAGAGCTTTCCCTAACTAATGGAATAAATATCATAAAGCAAGTATAATAATATCCTTACTTCAGAGCTGGACTTAATTTCTGGCAGGACCGATTTTGGCACTTCGAAGAATTTCATCAATAGTGGGTCCCAGGTTAAATTTTCAATATTCATAAGCATAGTTCGTGAGGCATTTGTGACATCGGTGATATGCTTGCCGCCGTTAACGCCACCTGGGGAAAATAACAATGATGTGTATACATGAGTCGAGATGGCCCATTGGTTAGAACGCGTGCATCTTAACCGATGATTGCGGGTTCAAACCCAGACAAGCACCGCTGTTTCATGTGCTTAATTTGTCTTTATAATTCATCTCGTGCTCAGCGGTGAAGGAAAACATCCTGAGGAAACCTGCATGTGACAAATTTCATAGAAATTCTGCCACATGTGCGTTCCACCAACCCGCATAGGAACAGCGTGGTGGAATATGTTCCAAACCTTCTCCTCAAAGGGAGAGGCCTTTAGTCCTGAAGTGGGAATTTACAGGCTGTTGTTGTTGTATGTCATGTAAGTTTTTTCATCGGAAAATGGTAATTACATTACGTGAACGTACGTAACTCAAAATGTACTTTATTCTACTTGAATTTACAAGAATTATTTATCTTAACACTAACAGAACTATGTATATTAAAATTAAAGCTACCACTGGTTACTTATAATAGGAAGCATAACTGAGCAGTTATAACTTGTAAAGTCATATTAACAAATACATGTATATATCAAATTAACGCATACATTTACATGAACCAGACAGCTATTTAATGTATTGAATTTTTAAAAATGTTTTTGTAAATAATAATACTCTATATTAAACTTAGGTATTTGTAAAAAAAATATCAAATTTAAATAATGTAACAACTATTGATTTATGGTTATAAATTAATGTTTGAATTACATAATAAATTTGAATTTTAATTCACTAATATATGGTAACACACAAAACTAACACTTGGATATTCTACTACTAGACTTAAGAAGCATATTTTGAGATAAAATCCAAATAATCAATTCCAAATAATGTTTTCACCTGTTAAGTTCCATATGATCCAGGTGTCGACAGTACCGAAGCAGCATGATCCCTTCTTCATGGCCTGTTTTACAGCGTCCACATTGTCGCTCAACCATCTCAGTTTCACAGCACTGAAGTATGGTGACATGGGCAGACCGCATAATGGCTACAATCATATCATATCAAATTCATAACATGCTTTTTTTTTGAAAATTGATTCTGAAAAAAGTTAGCATTAAAATTAAATATTTTTATAGTGTGCTCCTATCACACATTTCTAGTTTTTACAAATATCCTATTATATGCAATATTTTTCCCCCAACCCGCATTGGAACAGCGTGGTGGAATATGTTTCAAACCTTCTCCTCAAAGGGAGAGGAGGCCTTTAGCCCAGCAGTGGGAATTTACAGGCTGTTGTTGTTGTGCAATATTTTACAAATGGTATTTTTTGTAGCCCAAATTACTTTCTTATTACAACAAGCCCTCTGTAACTGAAAGTCCGATCAAACTCAGTCTAGCTAATTAGCTTTAACAAACAGAGAAACAGACAAAAAAAATTGAAAAAAATGTTATATTGGTATATGTACTGTCTATACACATGTATGCATGTTGCAAAAAGCTGTTATTTTAATATAACAAAGACTAGCCAATTTTATAAATGTACTTATTTGCATTTGACTGATATTAACTGGTTATTGGTTAATTTTGAAAAGACGAAATTACTAGATCATATAGTAACTAGATTAGTATGAAGTAATACTGAATACACATAATTAAAGCATTATTTCAATTATATACAATATTTTTTACAATTTATACATGGATAATAGAATCGAGGATGTTATCAGCACCACATGATTGTGATAGATGTAATAAAACAATTGTCGTAATTATAAAATGATCACATTCAATTGTGTGTAATCTATTTTAATCTTTAAAGGAGATTGCTTAACATCTGTAATATAGATTTGACCTTGCGGTTTTATTATCCACAACACTTTGTTATTATATAATAAGTTATAAATTTATTCAATACTTTTATGTATATATATTTACAATAGTAAAGACTTGTTTGTAGTTAAATAAGTTAGGAATTATTTGTCTTGCGTTTGGATAGTATTTCATTGTCAACTACAATTTTTCATTAAAAGAATATCTTTTTTTGTAGTAAGCAAATGGTTGCTTCTGAAATATGTATCTTAAACCATTTGATTAAATCATACCTAGGCATAATTGTATGAATAGTGAATTATATCTGGTAAATTTAGGCATAGCTTTATATTCAATTAAAACAATAAGGGTAATACTTAAATATTCTGACTTCAATATTATTTCATACAATATAAGGCACTCAAGAATTTTTTGTTCATTAATAAATATGCTATACAATATCGCAATATTTATTAATAATTTATTTTATCTGATTAGCTACTTATGTAGGTCGAGCATTCAGCATTGTTGAATTTGGAAATAAGATAATACAATTCTCAATCATATGAAACATACTTAGTAAATTTTAGAATAAAAAGTAAATTAAAATTTACTAGCCTTTAAGTAATTTTTATTTCTTGTCTTGTTTGGCACCAAATCCAGTAGTTTGTCTATTGTGGATGAAGTTCTCATATCCAGCCATACAATAGCATTGTGAAGTGGTTTCCCGGTATATCTATCCCAGACAATTGTAGTCTCCCTCTGATTGGTTACACCCACGGCGAGTATATCCTGTAAATAAAATTGTGTTTATTTGAAGTTGCATTGATTTGTATGTGTGTGTGTATTTTTTATCCTTATTATTATATAAATACAAGTTTATTATGTTATGCTTAGAAACCATAGATCAATGTATAGATAATTAGTTTTTTCAAAAGTATTTTTTTATTAAAATCACATTTACATAACAAACTATTCAATTTAATTCATGCACATACATTTCTTTGTATAACATATTAACAATACAGTAAAGAGAAACAAAAGAAAATAAAGTCATTAAAGTGATAAAAATATATACACTATCGTGTATACTATCATAATTACATTACAATGTTATATAATTTAAAAATAATGACAGTTTTTACTTTATATAATACAATGCATTCATACAACTTGCTAGTATGGTAGGTATCTTATTTTAAAATATTCATTTTAAAATTAATTGCTGTAAAAAATATAACAGAACAAGCAATCTTGCTCTACATTAAGTTTTCCATTACTTATCAACCATTTTCTATTCAATTATACATAATAAAAACTGTTATAAAACATTGAAAATGTGGATATTTTTCAACCAATACACAATAACTACGATTGAAGAAATGATGAATGAAAAATTCACACTGGCTTTTTGTTAACAAACCAGTCATTTTAAATTTAATATGTTAAAAAATGACGCCTCGGTAACTTAATACATAACTTTTATTTAACGTGTATATTTATAGTACCTTCGGTTTTCCACCTAAGGCCACGAGTTTCTCCACAGCTTTTGTTATGCAAGTGATTACCACTTCCAAGATCGCGTTGGGATCCTGTTCGACCCATCCTTCCTGGGGAAAACATTGTTCCAACTCCTTCTGATGCACCGCCACTACCTCACATGAATTAGCTTTAAATATAATAAATCTCGCACTCGAGGTTCCTTCGTCAATTGCTCCGATTAAGGGACCGAATTTACCATATTCTGCCATTTTCAATATGCTAACAACATACACGGAATAAACTACTTTCTAATAAATTTCTTATCTAATTGCACTTTGATCGCTAACGCTAAGTTAAATAAACAACATGGTTAAAATATTTATCAAGTTTTTCACAGCCAATGAAGTGACATTGAAAATTGAAATTAAAACTGGAGGTTTTCCTGTTTGTTTTGACATATTAAGAATGTTGCCTATTGAGAATTTCAAAAATAATCACTAGAATATTATTAGTACAATATTTAACTTAACCGTTACAAGTTTGATGTTTACTTAAATTAATTTGTCTCTTACAACTTACTCGGACATACCTAATTCTATTTATTGGGCTCTAAAATAACTTAATAATTTTATAAACGACAGCTCCTAACGTTGCCATCTATCAAATTTTTAGCGGCAAACTCAAAATATTTAATTTATATTATATAATTAGGGACACTAAAATTAAGTTATCGTTTGAATTGAAAGCAATGGGATTTAAAATTAATAACATAAATTTTTCTATAAAACTTTTTAACTCACAAACTGAAATGATTGTCATTTCGAGCAAAATTATCGTCTGGATTTCAATCAATTGAAAAAGTTATCATAGGAAATTCAGACCTCTGTAACCATGGTCAACTCACCTAGCACTATGGAATACCTAAGGGTATTAAATATGTATAAAAAATATATTGTAGGGTACATTTTGTTTTAATAAATGATTAAATCATTTTTTCACTACCTACATTATTGCTATTGTAAAATAAAATGTAAAAAATACATTACATGCATGCCTACAAACATTTATACTAATTTTATAAATGCGGAAGTAACTCTGTCAATATATCTTTCCGCTTCTCTTACGCGGTCAAATCACTGAAAAGAATTGGATGGAATTCGCTATGAAACAAAGAATATATATTATTATATTATATTTATGGATATACGCTACTTTTTTATGCGTAACACTTGATGAGCAACACCTAAAACCCAAACGAAACCGAGGGTGACAAATAGTAATTATAACTATGTAAATCACAAATAAAGCTACGACAATATATGCATTGTAATACGAACTTACGATCTTATAATTTTTTTAACTCGTATTTTAATGGACATGTTTTTTTTAAACTAAATATTTATCTCTTTTTTATTTCTGAAAGAAATAACTAATTATTGGAATAATATTTTTATAGTGTAGGTGTACCTACGCTATAAAAAAAAAATACAGACGAATTGATAACCTCCTCCTTTTGGAAGTCGGTTGAAAATATTACTATCCATGGACATCTGTAAAACAAATAAATCGAAATATTTTTTTTTAATAAAATGAGGTCGCAAATAAATCTTGCACACGAATACTGTTTCGCAAACATTTTTTACATAAATTGTATCTTATTATACACAAATGTAAGTGTAGGTACATACAAAAAAAATATTAAAAATAAATGTCAATTCAAAAGTGCATGTTGTAAAAGCCTACTTGAATTAATTATACTTATGTGTTCTTATTTAAAAGTTACTATTATTTAATTATAATATATTTTAAATATATTATATTATGTACATTGGAACTATTTTTTAACCCTTTTTATTTCCCGTATCTTAAAGTAGCTTGGAAAAGATCGCTGTTTTAGTAATAAAGCGGTGATCTTGCTATAATAGGTGTATTGAACTGAAATGTTCCCGTCATGATCAGGTCATAAAGGTAGGAAACTTAAGCGATTGAACCGAAGGAGAAATAGATGCGCGAAAAGACAGTATATAAGACTATTTTGTACAATCTAAATAAAGACCATAACTCTCTTACAACTTGTAATAAGTAACCCATTTCTGGGTGCGTTATACACATAGATCTAATAGCAAGTTTTTCTTCATTTAATAGGTAGGCGGACGGGCAAACAAGCCTCCTGATGTTATGTGGTCACCACCGCACACATTAAAATTATTAACCATTATTTATATCGTCAGTTGGGTTGGACAACAACCTTGGGATAACTAAGATGTTACGTACCTCTATTTAGACTGGCTCACCTTCCTTTCAAACCAGGACAAAACAATACTAAGTATTATTGTTTGGCAGCCGAACATCTGATGAGTGGGTGGTACCCACCCCGACGGGTTTAAAAAAGCTATAAAAATTAAAATTTCAAAACAAAATTCTTAGAAATGATAAGTCTTGATTTTATGTAAACGATTATATCGTATTTTTAAGACGCTTTTATAAGCTTGAGCTGTATGTATGTATGTAACTATGAGCGCGATTTTCAGCTATTTCTAATTCGAAACTTTGCATATGTATTAAGTGCCAATGACAATGCAATTAGCGTGTTTTTTATAAACTATTATTTTACTAACAATATATATATATTTAAATTGCATATAAATCATCTGCAAAATATGATTGGTTCCGAAATCTAAGATTTTTATTCTTGTGTTATATATGTAAAAACATGCGTTATGATAGTAAATGATACCTGTTTAGATCATACATAATATCATATACCTAAGTTGAAATTACTCAAAAGTAGGTACAAATAATATTTGGAAGTAAATTTATAAATAGGTAGCTAATAAGATTAAATTGATTATGTAATAAATGCAATTAATTTGATACATAATTGATAAGTTAAAGTACTTTTTTGGGGAATATAACAATTTGATTGTTTTTTTTCTTGTTACCGATATGGAAAGAAGAAAATATTGTTACCATTAAACAACTAAAGTTATTATTGTTAATGAAAAACTCTTCTAAATTAGATTATTTAAGAAAGAAAACTTTTAATTATGAAAATAAAATAAACGTATCTGATTGAAAAATTATCCTCCATAAATTGATTTAGGTAGAAATTATTACACTATAGCGCCAGTTATGAGTTTACTTAGTCTATGTGTAGTTTTCTGTTCAATAGGCTATTAAACCAGTAATACCAAATAAAATTTTAAATCTTAGTCACAAATGGGGGGTAGGTGTAAAAAAATATTCGTTATCAGGCATAGTACAAAAACATCTGCTAGTAACGTAAACAAATGCATGTTTACTAAGGCCCATACCACAGTGAATTATGACTTTTAATAAATATAAAAATATTAATTATTTACTATAATATAGGTATTTATAGTCTTTATATAATATTTAATACTGTATTCTATTTACCGAGTAATAAAATTAGTATATGTAAAAAATATAGGCAAGGATATTTATGTTCAGTTCCCATAATTGTGAATAGGCGAATACGTGCGGCTGAAGGAAATATACATTTGCCATATATTAATTTATAAACGAATAAATTCCTTCTACTAATCCTCGTGGTTTTTAAAAACCTATTAATGTAATGCTTATAAAGTTACTGTCGTTGTTTAGTAACAAAAATATTATGTGAAAATAAAACACATATAATAATTTGAAAATTCTTTAATTAAAACTATTCTCGACAAGGCAAAAAACTATATCGTTTGACAATATCCTACTACTTTTATATCCAAATAACTATATACATTAAAGTTTTATATAGTATATGTCTAAAAATCTGAAATCTATTTTAAAATAGCGGCTATTGTGTTATTACATTAACTTAATATACATATATCATATCGATATTGTTATATTGTATGCACATTTAATACTTATGTAAATCATCAGATCAATAAAATCCATTTCCAGTCAATAAGTGGATTACTAAAAACTGTACCTAAATCATAACAACAGTTTTTTCTAGCCTGATTATAGAAGAAAATGTGGGTAGAAATAAATTTAGTATGGGCTGTTTACGATTCGAGCTAAATTTAGGGGGGATAAAGGAGTGTGGGGAACAGGTATATGACTCCCAGCACAAGCACGGTGCGTCCTTTTACTCGCCAGCTACATCCATAACAGCACAAGTATAAATTTTGTACTTGAGTAGATTTGTTCCGAGGATACATTTAATATGTAGAACAGGAAACTGGCGAAAATGTAAAAATTAAGACAATTCCTGGTTGTCTTTACGTCGTATTGACTCCAAAGACCACGCAGTCTACACGTTCCATAACTTTCGGAAACGTGGCCTAGTAATCCAGCTTCTACCAACGCAACTGCGGGGATCAAGATTCAGAGGAGCCAAATGAACTAATCAAAGATGGAAACTCATATTATGAAGCCTTCCGACGCCAGCAAAGCTGTGGGCCAGATGAACACACACGCCGCACCAGTGGCTTTCCATTTAAGAAGTAAGCTCGATCGTTTTTATTTCTTATATTTTCAAAATTATGCAATTAACATGTACGTGTGTATAATTTCTCACAAGACTTTGAAATCTCCTCAAATTCTTTAAACAGGGCCGTATTTAGGGGAGGGCAACCGGGGTAACTGCCCTGGGGCCTCCACATGAGTGGGGGCCACATCAGTTTTCAACGAGTTAACAAATACCGAGATATAGTCAAATTTATAATAATGTTACTACTTAATATTTTAAAAGTTACCGATACAAAGTAATTAAATCATAGCTTATTGATTGAAATAAAAAAAGTAAATAATTCATGATAATATAATTATTAGGTTGTTCTCGCTTCTGTTTGTCTAGGGCCCCACTGCTTTGTGGCCCGGGGGCCTCCGGACCTTTAAATCCGACTCTGCTTTTAAATATACACTTCTATAACACTTTGTGGCACTTTCGTTTTGCTGCCAAAAATATAGCTTAGTATATTTATTCCTACGTTAATATATTTACATATTAACGACGTAATCGATCAATGTAATACGTAAAAGTAAAGTAGCAGCCTGTTTTCTCCATCACGCTGCTCCAATGTAGGTTTCCGTGCATATATTTAGAACCTATATAAATTTAGAATATTATCTAATCTACGCACGTTATTATATAATCTTAAGCACGTTTGCGTATAAAAGTAAAAAAATAATAACTTTGGTAAATATATAAAAAATTCTTAGAAATGCTGCTTTCCTAGCCTTCCTGATTATCAAATATATCTACAACCTACATACATACATTTCATTTAATATCCATAATTACTGTAAGACAGTAACTTTTGGATAAAGATAAACAAATCACTGAGGCATTTTATTTATTTTAAATTGACTTCGTAACGAAATAGAATGTTATATATTAAACTATTCATTTTTTTTTTCAAAATCTACCATATTACTGCTTTGTTGCTGTTATTTCATAAGTTAAATAATGCATTAATTCAATATATTCCAGTTGAGATGCCGCAAGATTGGCTGTTGTCCAAAACGTCATCCCTTGTTCGTGCTCTACTGGTGCTGCGCGAGTGAGGCCGGGCTGCTCTTTACTACCATCAGCTAAGCTGTCCCTCGTGCGTCAACGCGGAGAGGAGCGTATACATTATTTTCATACTTATTAGTAAATCATTCGCTGTTACACATGTATAAACTTTGCAACTTAGAGCCAGTAGATGATTAAAAATGCGTTTCAATTCGACCAACGTTTACTATTTTTTTTAAATAATACGGATTAAGTTGTAATCAAGGTTGAATATGATTAAGATGATCAGTAAGATGGGGGCCCTAACTGCAGTCATAACGAATTTAAAATTTAATGACCGTAGTATAAATAGTTCGGTCATATTTAAATATCGAAGTTGCTCGAGTAATCAGCATAGTTACCGATACAATAACAAAAATAGTATATACTAAAGTGTGTAATATGAATTTTCAAGTGTGTATTTCACGTACTACCTATGACATATTTAATCACCGCTTAAATTTCTCACTCCCAAACATTCTATATACGTTCCAAAGTATCTAAATACAAATAAGTAAATTCGGGCCGAATCAAAGATATCTGTGATTCCAACGATTTTATATTCCCAATAACTTTTTTAGACCTAACCCTATTCTCGTCGTTTTCCTAGTGGGCTCTCGATTTCATATAAGCTAATCACTAGGGTAATCAGTCTATCCGATCATAATCATCCACTAATAGATCAAATACGTGATATACGTAATAAACGACAACTCATTATTGATTGTTCTGAATTTAAGTTTAAATAGTTTATTAGACGTGGAGGTTACATTCTTCTTCAGTCGAAATTGTAGGCTTTAGTCGCGTGTAAGATTAATCGTTTTATTCTTGATATTATGTTTAATGAAACCAGTCTTGTTCGTGAACTAAGATTATATATCCCAATCTGGCTTGCGTTCCCAAAATTTGAATTTAAGACCTCATCACTCGAATCAACGAGAACATATCAGTACCCTGTCCCCTATTATTTACTATACTACCGACCTTTTCTATGGATTGTTACATTAAAACAATTCAATACCTACATAATGAAACATTATTATTAAAAATTACTACAACATATTAGGCCTTGTAAGTTTTTAATTTGTGCACCGTATAGATAAAAAAAAATATAATTCAGCAATATTTTCTTATATTAATTTATAATATTAAATAAAATATATTATAAAACACCAATTTGTCCAATGCAACCATTCTATTAAAGCGATCAGAATGGCTTTAAGAATATACGTCTAACATTTTATTTTCTTCGGAAATTTAAAATTTAGAATTAAAAAACATTGCATTTATTTATTATAATAATGGACGAACAAATATACTGTCAATAGTTTTCGACTAAATTAATTTAATTAATAATATGCATTAAGAAATTAGTACTTTCCACACGTACAATTATTTTTAAACCTGTAACCCACATTTAAAACAAACAATACTACTATAAGGGGTGATTAGTTATACAACATTATACAATGTGATCTCTGGAATGTCAAAACAATGACGCCAGACCGATCGGTGACGTCACATGCTTGACACTCGGTTCAAAAGTTAGATGAACTTAACATATATACCAGACATTATATATAGACATATAACTCGACAAAATATATATACAATTTAAATTGAATCGCTGTAAAATGTAAACGAATTAACGTCACAACCTCACAAGGCTTTTTATTTAAATCAATAATCAACACGTTATTAATAATAATTTTATTTGTGCATAAACGACAGGCTAAAAGTTGTTCTAATAAACATAATTAAGGGTTATTGAACTTGACCCTTCTAGCACCATGCCATCGAAATTATAACACATACCATTATTTTGTTTACATTTTGTCCCCATCCTTGAAATTCGAATAAAACTAAATAAATAATAGGCATTGAATTTTACAAGCTAACCGACTTATTATTTTATTTCAAATGACTGTATAAAATATATTACAACATATAAATTATCTTAAAGAATGTTCTCAATTTAATTATCTTAACAGTATTTGTTTTAAAACTCTACCTCGCTTAATATAAATACCTTAAATATATTTGACACTAACATACATTAATATACTATACTATTTACAAACAGAGCCGGTTTCCACTAGGTGGTACATTACCTTAAAAATGGACAGCACTGTTAGTGAAATGATTTTTCATGGATTTCTATACTGTTAATAATAACTATAGTTTGTTTAAATTTATTCCTGCATAGATAATGTTAAAACCTAGTGCAAACCGGACCATTGATTAAGACATCTTGGTGAAGTAAACCACTCCCCGCTAATACTTTGAGCATTGTTGTTAATAGCGGTCAGAGAATTATTAATATTTAAACAGTGCGGAAATATTTAAATTATAATTCGGTTTTTATTAGTGGCAACACTTATTTTTATAAACAAAAAATAAATTTGAAAATAGTAATGTCATTTTAATTATCAAAAATGAAAGCTAAGACAATTGTGAGATCAAGTAAAATATAAAAACTTTTTAGATAGAAAATGTAATTAATAATTTAAAAAAAATTAACATATCATTCGTAAATAATGGTCATTTTAAAGGTGCTGACAGAATATTAATATACGTATTAAATATCGAAACATTAATTAATACAAAATAATAATATTATAAACTAATCTTTGCATTCTGACATTTTTATATATAAACTGACCACAATAAATTAAAAAAAATGTTAAGTATCACCCTATTTCATTTAAGTGGTAAAGAAACACAAACATTAGATGTACGTATTATATGCTAATAGCACTATATTCTGCACTACAATCTTGATTAAATTAATATATTCTTATTCATAATAAAAACCCTTAAATCCACTTAATAATACTTCCCAAGTAATCTGACATTAAAATATTATCTATTTACACGAATTTATAGTACGACAGCTAACCAAACTATATTTTATTTGTTCGTTTTTACATCTTATTTGATGAGAATAGGCTAGGCAAGCTCCACTGGTGATAGATTGGCAACACTATTTAGGTTTGGTATTTATTACTTAATCATGTTCAATTACCGTGTTTTAAATTAGTCTAGAATTACAAGACATTAAATTATATTGTATGATATATTTAACGTCGTGTTTTAAACCTTATTTCAGTATAAGGCTTATTATTAAAAATTTATTATCTTTCGGTAATTTAAATTCACACACATAGCGGCATCGTAAAATGCATACACAAATATAGTTTCTTCAAGTATATTGCTTCAAGAAACTTAAAATATTATTCAGCGAGTGCGTATAAAATAAAAAAAATTAAAATATTGACAAGTAAAGTTATTGGACAACAAACGAGGTTATTAATAATGAAAAATGCTTATTTAGCAAAGAAATTAATTAGGAATTATTATTTCATTTCAAAAACATAAAAAAACGATGTGTGAGAATAAATAACGAATGATGACAATCTGTTAACTTTTAAAATAGTAAGGCTATAAAAGTTTAATTATATTTGTATAAAAGTAATTATAAATAAATTAAATGGAACTAATAAAATCTAGCATAACTAGAAAATCCACTGTTTTAATTATACAAAGGGTTTAATTTTTGTGACTGTTTGAATTCTGTTTTTTTAATAACAATATATGAAATACGAAGTATAACTTAATCAATTTTAATGGGTTGTGTACGAAAGTATAAAATGACTGTAATTTTTTACTTACAATATTTGTTATGATTTAATTATCAAAGGTATGCAATAGAATGCCAGTTCATTCAATGTACGCACGCAAAAGTGAATATAGCATGCAGATGTGAAAGTGGTCTAGAATGATTATAAGTCATGTGTGAATAAGGAAATAAAAAGAATATTTTAGCTTCTGTAAAGAAGTTTTTATAAATTAGGATATAACATAAATCATTTTACACTAGTCTGAAATATTTATTTCAATATAAAAATGTTTTAAAATTCTCATAATGGCTATTATATAAAATGCTGATACAAACATCCTGTTCTAAATGTTTTCATTGAAACAAAGTCAGTGTCGTCAAATATTTATAAAAACATTTCATTGTAGCCTCTAAAATTAAATGACTGTTACAAATTGTATAAATCACAATATATACAATATAGTAAAACGTTGCAACTTAAAAAATAAACAATAGAGCATGCGTGATCGGCTACACTTGTTTCATATTGATAATATATAATTTAAATAACAAAATGTCAGTCTGCAAACAACCGATTATATTCGAAAACAATATATCGTCTTAAAAAATAATAACAACGCGTTGCAAAAAAATCGTAATCTTATATGACGTGGAATAATAAAACATTTTAAAAAGTTTGTGTTCTCATAATATTTACATATCACTGTTATAATTAGAGTTGTAATGGAGTTCTACATTTCTCAATATTTGCTAGATGTGATGATGTGATGTTGTTTGATAAATTATTTGTTACTACTCTTTCACTTAATTTTTTGAATCTATACCCATTTTTATACAAAAATTTAAAATGAATGAATCATTGAGACTTTCCATCACTGAGCTATCTGGGTTGAAAGTAATATAAATTTTGCTGCCCTGTGCTTAAAGATACTACAGATTACAAAAATATTTATCGATTATATTCTCTGCTTAAACATATTTATGTAAACAAGATCTAAGCTGTATTAATATACAGTGTTTAATTATGTACATATGTACAAATAGTGAAATCATCAAAGGCAAAAAAAGGATTACTAAATTATTTACTTGTTTACATATGTATTTACGGTACTGTTAATAATGAAATTAAGATATGATATCACTATAACAATATGTTTTTCCAAATCATAAATATACACTATTCAAATTATGCTTTATACAAGAAGTATGAATCAGTTTTTTCAGGATGACATTGATTGTACATAGTTATTTAGTCTAGTTGCTTAATCACATCCAATTTCATTACTAGATGTATATAGTTATGTTAGACAAAGATCAGCCATTAGTTTAGAAGTTAACATTCGATAGTGATCGTTTATTAAAGCCGATGTCCTCTCGAGCTGGATAAAAACGGGAGAAGTAAGTTCTGCCTACATCCCACGTTTTTATATTAGAGTTGACAAACATACGAACAAGTAAATGCTTAAAACTCCCTTGGCGTCGTCGTAAAGTTAAAACATATTCCAAACTTATAATAACCTATGTTTAAAATGTTCGATTTTTTTGCAACCAATTGTATTTACACATTAGAGAAATAATGTTCATGTCAAGAGCTGCCCCTCACGGAAGAGGCAGCTTTACCATCATCAAAGCTCCATGACGACACTTTCCGTCCGCTTTATTCTGAAATTACAAAATAAATATATAAAACCTTTTTTGTCATGATTTGTCTTGTAATCACATTTCAATATTCGATATTGACAAAGAATATTTTTGATCATTTTTTTAATTTCTACATACAATTATGTGTTAGGGCTTTGTGCACGCCCTACATTTTTTGTAGTGGTTAAGTAACATTCATCACTCATTCTACTATTAAACACCAGTACTCTCTTCTTGTCTTTGGGTTTGAGGGGTTTGTAACTATATCGAGGCGCTTTTAAGCGAAGTCTGAGTAATATTAACCACTGACCATCATTGCCATTTCATCAGTCTATCTAAATATAAGAAAAGTACAATTTGAAAATCTAGATTCTATCTACTTAATCTCTTTTATTTAACTCTTTCTCCCTTTATCTTTTATTTTCATTCATTTAGTAACAGTTTAATATCAATTTTGCACACACTGCTCTTGACAATATAAAGTCTAATGTATTTTCTTTTGTGGTACATACATAACGCATGTATGTAGATGCAATATGGAAATACATTAATATTACACCAAATATGTCACATAGTCAAATTTTTAATGAAGTCCTTTTTACTATTTTCATGTATGTGATGCATACATAAAAATTAGTATGTATAAAGTTGCCTTCACCCATTTTGTGCAAAAATTAATTATTTTCAACTTTCATTAAAAAAAATGTATAGAGTAGTGTTTTTATTTTTTATAGATGGTAAATAGCTTAGTGGTATGTGGTTATCACTACATATAACAGACATAACATAACTGGTGACTTTAGCTACACTGGCTAACCTTATCAAACCAGAATACAGAAACAGTATTATGTTGCTTGGCAATAGAATAAGTGATGTGTGGGCGAACCACCCCTGATAGGCTTAAACAAAGCCCTAATACCAAGTCCAGCTTTTAGTTAATTATTTAATAATATTACCTTAAATATTATTTATCTTCTCCAAGTGTAGAAAGTCTACTGGTGACATTCATTATTGTGTTTAGTTGTTCTAATAGTGACTGAAACGAAAATACAAATAATTCATAAGTTAAATAGAGGTCTACTGGTATGTTTATGACTGTTTTATTTAAGCGACATTCACGACATTCCGATCGTAGTGACCGCACGCAAGTGAAAAGTCACTAACAGTAAATATTACCAAAATGAATATAATTGACTAATTCCTTAGACTAAAGTAAACAAAGTTACATGACATTCATAATTGTTCTAACACATTCTTTTTGTGTAATGTATACTTTTATAAGTATTTTTTGAATCATTTTTCAGAAGTAACAATGGCAGGACCATTAATTTTAAATTTTAATAAATACTTCAAAATTTGATTCATAGTTAGCTGAAATTCATGATAACTTTTAATACGACTTTGATGCAATTTGACAAAACTTTTAATGCATATTTTAATTAATATTTAACTTTCGATAAAATCTTGTATTCTTACCTTGTCTTTATTATCACCATTTAGTAAATTTAAGCCATTTGTATGGCTCTGAGATTTCGACGACAACTGAAAATTGAGAATAAAAATTAATGTATTTCAAAGATTTCATTTGTCTGTGAAGTTAATACTATTCGGGGAACATGGATTGCATACATTTTAAATATTCAAATATCAGAAGGCATAAATCCATCAGCAATGTGGTAAATGGCCACTGTGTATATACTGTAACTGCTAATTTGTAGTGTCATATTATGTATTGACCTTATACTATAATATATAATATAAAAATAGTATTAATGCAAAAAAAATATATATGATAATTTTATTACTGAGACAACCCCTATATAGACAATTCTTGGTATTGAAAGATTTTGAACAATCTATAGTATTCATAGTGTTAAATATCAACAAAGTTGAAGAAATTTTGGTAGTGAAATGAAAGTGGTTATAAGTAGTAAAGCGGAATGATGTGTTATCATAAAAATGCATAATATTCAAGAGCTGTTTGCAAAAAACAGCAGAGCTACTTCGCATGGAATGTGAGAATTTGGGATTAATCTTAACTCCTAATATAATATTGATGTATGTTAAGGTACAATTGTTACATAAAAAAATTCACGTTACACACTTTAGATTAACAGTATCGGTAAAAACATTAAATAAGTTTAGGTCAGAATTATAGATGTATAAATTTCAATTAGATCCAAACAATACTGAATAACTGTATGTTATTGTACTAAACATTTTTATAAATGGGAGTAATCCTAAAGTTTAGAAAATTAAACAGTAAAGTGAGCTACCAATCTGAAATTGGGGTAGTGCATAAATTCTACTTCATTTTTTTTTTTAAAAATATGTTACCAAATGAATTTCAAATTCATATTAAATGAATGAATGATCTTGTCCAAAGTACTTGCTAATGAGCAAGTAATGTATTCATGGAGATGTTACTTTTATTCTATAAAAGTTCTGATATTGCAAAATGCATGTTGGGTTAGTAACTAAATTACCTACATTAATAAGCTTTATATTAAATAATTTTGTCTTATATTCTTGTCAATTTAAAATAGAACTTAATAATTTAGTGTGATTTATCCTTACAAACATACATGCAATGGTTTGCAAATTGCTTTATAGCACAAACCATATTTGTCAATTCATAAAAAGCATGCATGTTAAATTAATTGTTTATATGGATAAATCATGCTATAAATGAATCAATTAGGTTTTATTTCATTTGATAAGAACATAAGATGTACAATGATCTTAAATCATTTGGTATACAGCTTATCAATACAGGTCATTTGGTTTAGAGAGATCACGCTAGTCAACAAACACTTTTCAACATCAGAACTTTCATAGAATTACTTTGTACAGTACCTCTATGGTCTGTCATGTTCTTTGTGCTTAACCTTATTGTATTGTTATTGGTAATGTGCATTAATATGTACATTTGTGCATATTTTGGTGTCTCACTTTACTGTCATTTGTTTGAACATATAATTATGTACATAAAAGTTTAGTACAAACAAACATATATTTAGTATTGTTAGGTACTATTTTGATATATACCAGACATATAAAAGTCAATAAGACTGATGAATCAGTCCCTATATGACAAATAACCATGGCGACAGCTTGGGACATTTGTGTATTTGTTATTATTGTTTAGGGTATTATAATGTTTTATTGATCATCTTTGTCATATTCAACTTACTTGAGGCTTAAGCAATGCCATTATTATTGTGTAAAGCTTTTCGCTTTTTTTGTCCAAGATGGCCATCTTTTTGTTAAGCTCCTCTTTGGTTTGTCTCATCTTTTGTACTTTATCTTTATTGTATTGTAATCTGCAATGTGCATAAATTATATGAACATTTGTGCATATGTTGGCGGCTCACAGAATTAAGTAAAAAACATAAACATGTTCTCTATTAAATAAGAACTTACAGCAGGTAATACATTCAATGCAACATTATCATTAAACATTACAATGTGAGCCACCGCCGCATATATCATTAAAATCACTTAGAATACATATTTTTAATATTATTATATATATAAAACAATGCAGTATTTCAGAAACATTTGCTTATAATTTACTCGTTAGAAATTCATGCAAAAATAATTGGTTTTTATATCGCTTTTGCTTTACCCTCGCCTATATTAATATTTCGCGATACACAAATATAAAACGAATGTAAAATTAAGAAAAATAATATATACATACTATATTTTAAATAATATGAAAACGAGCGTAAGCATATATCAAACCTGAACTCCATGATATCACAATGTTTGCATTTTTTTGTCAAGTGTTCATTGGTGTCGAGGTCGCACGGCGTACTTCCGACTGCAGAAAAAATTTGCAAATAAATGACACTCGCTTCGCGAATTTCATCAGTTTCGATAATGTTATTATGTAATGAAAGCTGTGCTTCTATTAGATGGATTGAAATGTTGATACAATGATATTTTCTAAAGATGTAAGTTGTTACAACCCATATGCTTTTTATACTTATATAATTAAACATGTCAAAAAATAAAGTCTATGACCACACTAAGCACAACATTATATATTATTTTTAAGTGAGTTTTTCATTAAAGATGCTTGCATTATACTTCTAGATATAGTAAATGTTTAGCTGGTAAAAAACTTTAGCAATATTTAGTTGGTAATACGTGTAATTAATTATTTGAACGTTATTTTCGATTCAAATATTATGTCGCCTTTTTTCGCTTCAGCAAGCAGTTTATTTAATATATAAATTAATGTCCGATCATATTGCAAGCAATATTAATAAAAAATAAATTCGCTAGCAATTTTGCGTTTCATTAAGAGCCATATTTTTTAAATATTTTATTGCTGCCATTTAAATTGTAAATATAATTTACTTTAAGCTTATTTTAGTTGTATAAATTAATTTTAGTAATTAACTTACACGATTCGATATTGCTCCATTCTCGTTTTAATGGTGATGTATATCTAGTTGGTGGTAAGAGATCTGTGAATCCTCTGGTTTCCAGTGAACTGGAAGGTATGACATTTAATATTGACTTGTCTATTCTGAAATAAACAAAGTAAAGTAAAGCTTTGTATTAGACACATCATTTAGCTTAAATTATGTTTTGACTTTCTTAATTTTATGTAGACATTATCTTGCAAATTGAATACCAGCCAAGCTTATAGCTTAACACAATTCAACTTTATAGGCGTCTGTTAACAAAATCTTAAATACTTACTCTGTATGCAATGGTGGTGGAGGATTTGTGAATGTTATAGGTGGCAAATCTGGTTGTGGTTCTGTAATAAGAGAGAGCAGTAACTTCATAATTATAAAATTATAACCTCATTGAAATAATATATACAACTGAAAGTTTACAAAAAAGATGAATTATAGGACGAACATAATAGAAAAGATTTGTATTAAGTTATATTATGAGAAAATTGCGAAGCCCTGGATAACCAGGACATACCTTCAGGAGGAGGAGGCGGTGGGGGCGGTTGTAAGACTTTCTTATGGTGAGCCAATGCATGCGGTGGAAGAATTCCAGTTCTATAAAACTGACGCTCCTCAAACACATCTGCATGAACGTATTTGCAATTGGCAAATGTGCATACCGAGTTTTGATATTTGTGACAGAATGTATATACACCTTCCAGCTGTGATACATCATACTTATGAGCAAATTTACAAGTGCCTTGTCTTTTACATGTCCCTCTAATGTAATCTCGACATATTGGCATTTTTGTTTTATCTGTTTGTTTCTCTGGTGTTACATTTTGTGTTTCACCATTCCCTTGTGACTCTTGGTTATCAATTTCCGGAGAAATACCACATGCGCTTTGGTAATCTGTGTCTTCAACCTCCTGTTTAACTATCATATTTAAATATATTGGACTGTCCGGAGGAGGAGGGTCTAGAGGTAAAGGAGGCTGAACGACGGGCGTGACTCTTTCCGACCTCCCAATATTAGGCGGTGGCGTCGGATCCGGAGCGGTATTAGGACTGGCCCGATTCGTTATTTGTAAATGGTCCATTTTGGATTTCATAAACTTTTTCATATTTTTAAAATTCGGCGATGGTCTAAATTTAATCAAATGCTCTTCTACACCAACTCTTTTACAACCTTTTGGGTCTGTAAAATATGAAAGGATCGAAAATTAGATAAGCTTTTGTTAGATCTAAAAAAAAAAAAACACGTGCGACCTTGAGTTTGACACAACTATTTACTAAATAAAAATAGCACGCAGTCACACATATTAAAAATAATAAGATTAAGGACTCGCCTTTCTGTGAAACCTGCATTTACTTATATTGTTCGTGAATGCCAACGCCTTCTCGATGCAGTGCAGTTTTGTTATTATTCATAGCCAGCTGTGGCTTATATAGATAGTACCGCATATGTTGAATTGTGGCGTTGCACTTAATTTAAACAGAAATAACACGTCCACCAAAGTTAAACGTCGAGTAAAGAATGTGTTAAATAAACAAAAGAACACTTAAATAATAGGTAAAAACATCTGAACCACTAAAGTGAATACAAGATGGCGGCGAGTAACGCTGACGACTATCGAATAGTCGAATAATTTGTACTGCAGGGTTGCCAGCTTCTCTATATGCATATTTGTGTTATTTGAAAACATAATTACCAATAACGAATGTTTAAATATAGCTTAATTATATAACGGGATAACTCTTAATTTAAGTACTCTAATACTGTTGATCATAATTAATATTTCAACCAGTTATCGATCGATCCAATTATATATCTTGGTAATAAAACTTTTATGGTAATGTATGATTAATGTATTCAAAAATATTTTTTAGGTTTAAACAAAACTTGGACTTACTACATTTTAATTAAAAATATATGTGTATAATATCCGTCCCAAATCGTATATAGATCTTTTTTAACGAATGCGCGCCCTCCATATAAAATAATCGTCGTGCATTAATTGTTAGTTATATTGTTGTTGATGATTGGCTACGCACTCATATGCTTGGTTTGAGCGTAACATCGAATTTCTTAGACTGAACTTATTTAACCAAAGTAATGCTAACATTGTTTACGTATCCATAAAAATGTACTTTTAGTTTTTGTAGTTATATTTTTTAAATATTTTTTTGATAGGGATGTGGGATGCTTTACATACTAGGGCAATGATTTTTTACCTGTGCATTATCGTGTTATAGAAATCGAGCACTAATATTCAAAAGGCATAATATTGTACTTGTAGGTATTCTTAATTATCAAGATAAATCTCAACATTATTCAGTATTCCAGTAATATAATTCTAGACTGAAGTAAAACACCATTTCGGAAAACTGTCTATTTAGAAATTGAAATCGACCGACTTTTTGAAACAAGATAGTGTAGACAGAAAAAGAAAAAAAAAAGCTCTTTTAATGACAAATCTGAACATAAACATTCTCAATGCGCGACTGAAACTAGGAAATACACCATAAACGCCGATGTTTGCCAGTTCTATTCAGACTGTGTGTTCATGTTTTTGTTGCTTTTACTGGGTAACATAACAGCTTCATGGACCGCGGATTGGGTATGGTTAGACTGGGCTGTGGTGTTATTATCCGTAATGATTAGATACGTGAATGATACTAAAAATAAAAAATGTACCTGAAATCTTTATAATGTATGATGTAACTGGAATCTTTATAACGTATTATTCATATATATATTTTTTAAGTTTCTTGTTGCCTTTTTTACAAAAAATCAAACTTATTTTGGACTGAACTTCAGAACATTTAAAATAATTGATTGGTTTAACTTTTTTTTTACCTAGAACCAATGTGAATTTTTTTTTACTATTATCTGAATAAAAAATCTTATCTAACTAAATGTAAAGATTTAAAATGATTAAACAAGACATGTCCTTTTAATAAACTATTTTAAAATTGTCATGTTATTTTTTTTTATAATCTATTTAAAAAATGTTTTGAAGTAATAAAAATTTTTAATATTTTATTTTTCCTTTTATTGTATAAGTAGAAAATTGCAAAATAATATTTCATGGTTAAAGGCATGTTTTGAGTCAACTTTCTTATTGAAATAAATCTTGCTAGCAAAATAATGTTTTTATTAATTTCTGCAGTAAGTAGTCTGACCCAAATTGGAAATAAATTATTAGAAGGAATTAAGCACGAATAATTCATAAAAAACAATATGGCTTATTAAGGGTAAATATCATGCAGCATTTTAGTGATGTAAGTGATAGTGATGTGATTCTGATTTAAGAACGTATTTTCAGTTGTAAATGTCATATTTGAATTAAAAAATATATTGTTGGTAAATTATATTAATCTTTTCGATTTCGGGATAATTAACAATGTAAAAAAGGAAGTTTAAATAAAAATAAAATAGTATACACTAAAATGAATTTATACAAAGCTATATAATTCAATCCCTGTTTGTGCGTAAATTCAATATTTGTAAATACATAGGGTACATAAAATTCGACTTAATATTAACACACATTAAATTTCTATTACATAAAACTCTTTTTCTTCAGTCAAAATAACATTCTGTACATAGATAAACATAAGAATAGTGATTACATATTTAGCACCACCTTTTATGGACGGATTTCGACGCTCAAAGCAACTTTAATTGTAGTGATGCTAATCGACCACCTATTATAATAATTATATTAAAATTCATCTATAATTATTTATACACACTGTCTACTTCCCTATGGTAAAATCCAGTCGCTAGAGAGCTGGACAGACGATTTCGCGTTTTCTTTCCGCTTAGTCCGAAGTTTTAGAGATTCCGTGGTAGCTTGAGTATGATGGCGGAGTTCCATAAACAGCGATCAACGCTTTCAACAGATAGAGCGAACGAAAACACAACACTACCTTAAACGAAACTTGACACTTAGTTTTGTCATAGAAACGATTTTTATAACACTAATAACACATTTTGTTTCGTTTGCGTTCGTTCGTTCTGTCTGCAACTGGCCTTACACGTAGACTTCTCCTCGCTTGGAACCGTTTGGTTTTCTGTTGAATTCTGGCGGTGTTCCGGTTCCGCTGTGCTCACTGTCCCTGTCTGATGGTATTTCCGTGACCGTCGCTCTTGGTATAGGCGGCGTGGTACGGTCAGTCCGCGGCGTCGACGGGGCTGATCCATTTACTAAAGTCAGTTGAGAGACACCAATAGGTGACAAGGTGACTGGAGACACGACGGGGGCAGCTGCCAACATTGGTGTCATACCTGTTAGAATTAAGTAAAATTTTAAAATCAGGCTTTATTATAGTACCTACTGATAGCATATTTATAATTATTATTCATATAATTCAACCAAATTTTTTGGTAGAGATTTGGGAATCAATCGGTTAACTAAAAAAAAAAAGTAAAGTAACAGCCTGTAAATTTCCCACTGCTAGGATAAGGCCTCCTCTGCCATTAAGGAGAGGGTTTCGGAACATATTCCACCACGCTATTCCAATGCGGGTTGGTGGAATGCACATGTGGCAGAATTTCGATGAAATTAGACACATGCAGGTTTCCTCACAATGTTTTCCTTCACCGCCGAGCACGAGATGAATTATAAACACAAATTAAGCACATATATATATATCGGTGCTTGCCTGGGTTTGAACCCGCAATCTTCGGTTAAGATGCACGCGTTCTAACCACTGGGCCATCTCAGCATCGGTTAACTCAAAAATATTTATAAATCAACAACTATTGAGTACCTTGTGTTAAACCTGGTGACAGAACAGCTTGGGCTAGTGCCGTGGTTCCCGGCTGGCCGGCGTGCAGCGTATTATTCACTGATCCACTATCCAGTTCTTGTATAGGAGATAATACCAGCGCCCCAAGCACCGGTACCTCGTTCTGATAACCTTGATGGGCCATTATCACCCCCATATTTTGCATGCCCATGGCTATCCTGTTCTCACGGTCCATTATTTCCTTTGTAACGTCCGGGGTTGGGATACGAGGTCGATTACGAAGGGTAATAGGTATCGCGGATCCGTTGCTTTTTTGACCACCTGAGACAGAGTATATAATATAATAATCGATTTTCAAATTGTATTTCATTACTTTATTACATAAAAGAAGATTGTTTATTTTGTGAACGAGAGATAGATAGATAAAAACTTTATTGCACTCCAAATCTTATAAAATAACAGTACATATAAAATGGTTAATTACAGAGAATTGAAGGCAAGGGCGGCCTTATCACTAAAAGCGATCTCTTACAGGCAACCCAACAGATGAGGACAGCATATTTTGTAAAGAAGGTAGTGCATAGTTATATTATGATGCATACATATTATACAATCGATATTTGATTTAAAATAAAATTACATATAAAGAAAACGTAAAAAAGAGATCTGCTGTTGTATAATCTAATTAATTAAGTGACTTTGTTGACTTCGTAGAATGTTTTACATTGTGTTTTTAATCTGTTATTTCGCATTGCATTTCAAGCCCTCAGGATAATCCCTGAAGATTAACAATTCTACACGAGAATACAATATTTTTTACAATACTTTAATTGATTGAAATTCATATTATTTTCCTTTTCAAAACCACTTTTAATTTTATATGCGATTCTTTTGATGATATTGAATTGTTACTTAGGTAATGAGTAATAGTATTTTATAATGAAGAAACATTTGTAAATAATTATATGTAATAGGTAGATATATGATTCAATTTAGAAACGAATATTCTATCACTACTGATTAACTTGACTAATTTATAATTAAAATTTTAAAATAAGAAAGCTTTGATCACCATGTTTGGAGTTTTGGCGATGTTGTCCTCTGCCAGACTTTCTGCCAACCAGCCTTTCATAGAGCGACATTTTATGGTGTTGCTGTGGTACACCTACTGGTTGGCCTGCCTCCGGGCTCGAGTACACAACAGAATTATGACGATTTCTTCCAAACAGTCCACCTGACGAATACGCTGTAGAAGCTGACCGCACTGAGCCCATTCTTGAGATTTGTCTTTGAAACCAATTTTTACGTCGCTCTACCAATGGTGTATCCACGCTTTCCTAAAATAAATGATTTTTTTTTATAAAATAACATAATAACAATTAATGCATTTACGACTACGTATACGATTTTAGCTTGGTCAAACAAATCATAAATGGATGGAATTATTAACAAAGTTATTGGTATCATGATTAAAAAAAACGCATACAAAAGCGCTATTGGAGATGCTTATTAAGTAATTTAATGGAATTTACAGGCGGTCATGGCCCTTATTTTTCAAAACATATAGAGGGGAACTAATTCTTCTTTATTGACTCTTCTGATGAAAAATAAGTATTGTAAGCGGCTGAACAAACATTTACTATTTTTAAAAACATCGATGTATTCGGTAATCGGTTCACGCGCGTTATTAATATTTTAATTACTGACGTAATCGGCGTAGGTTTCATCATGACTTTTCCTCGGAGCTTGTACATTAGCATAAACGGCATCCTCCGCTTTCACTTTGTAATGGTCTGCGGAGCAAGGGGGCTCGTGACGTCGATAGTGTTCGGAGGCCACGGTGTACGGCAAGTCTTTGGGGACCACCTCTTCCCAGTATTGGTCTTTTAGCAGTTCAGGATGCTCTTCGTGCATTTCATCGACTATCATGTACGCCGCCTGAAATAAAATTAAAAAGAAATGAATATTTTTATTTATGTTATCTAAGGACGATTATTTACATAAACAAAATGGTCGGGTCATATATATATTTCGTTTCGATTCTTTAGCGCTTTCTTAATAGGCCAGGATATTTTCGAAGAGGACTGCGATTCTGTAAGAATTCACTTCGTATCTCATTCGTGAAATGCTGACCACTGACTTCTTATAATGATTACAGTCAATGTCGCATATCCTATTCTGAGATTTCACACTCGTGTTCTGCGGTGAGATATTATATGATATTGATAATTTGGTTATAAATAAGTTACTCTATAATAACTACCTCTGTATTTAATATTAAAAAAATCATTACAAATTTACATGATAATATAACAATTATATTACGAAAATATCGAAATATTAGCACCAGGTATAAGGATTTACTGTTACATTTTACTTTTAGTGTCATTACTATTAGATAGGTTTTAAAATGATTAATATTTACCTTTATATGTCTGTCTATGAGCCAGTTAAGTTCGATATCGTCGTCGTCTTCACCGAAAGGATTGATAAGAACCTCGGCTACTTTCAGCCAGCCCACGTAAAAACAAAACTGAAATACAGATAAAATACTTCATGGTAACATTTGATTAAAACAAAATTACTAGCAACACTATAATATCCAATTTCGTACACTTTTTTTTTAAACTGTCTATATTTTTCCCAATTTTGGAGGTCTCGCTACGTACCTGTAAGGCAGTAAAGAGGGGGAAGTACACATCAGGTTCGTATTTAGACGTACTGCCTGGTGCTGGTGGTACGAGCTGTCTTCCCATCAGAGCTGCTACGAAGTACGTGTATAGAGCAAGAGTCACCACCTGTAAGGAGTTCTTGTCAAATAAACCCAATTTACACATAGCAAAAGTATACAGCCTTCATAAGTCACATTTAAGATCATACTGATTACCTTAGCAAATATTATTCTACTAATAGAGAAACTGAAGTATTTCAGTTACGCATTTTCCAAAGAAAAAAGTTCGATATGTCAAAAGATGAGTAAACGATAGCGGCTCAAAGTCAGCTATATGATTTCTCAATCACTGAGGATTCCTTGATACGTTTAATTTAATAAAGTATCTATGTCTACGCGGACATTAAACATGTTACAAGTTTACTAAGAACAATAATATCTAGCATATTATGTTGAGGTACAATAGTCAAATTACTAAGAGATAATATGGTGCACGAGTTTACTCACTACCATAGATACGGGTACGGATAGGCCGCGATCAGCGGATTGGCATGCTTTTCGAGGCGTAACGTAAGGCGTTCGAGTGTAAACACTTTCAATTTCAGGCTACTACTACTACTACTGAGGTTTTATTGACAGGCCAAAGCCAGTAATTTTATTTAGTTTGATACGGCGTTTAAACCCCGAAACATATGAACACTTTTTTTCAAAGAGAAAAGTTTATTTTTAATGTTATCTGTATCTATTCCTAACGTCAAAGTAGTTTATATGAAAGTGACTAAATAAAAACGTTTGAAATTAAGTCTTGAACGGATGAAAATAAAACAGTCAATATTTAATAATAAAAATATGCTACAAATTATATCTAACAAGAAAACGCAGCTCAGTGAAGTTACATTAGGCAGAAACTTTAGGTCGTAACGACTCGATGACTTGTTAATATTACAACAATGTAATTAATCAGACAATTGGTCCAAGCATGCCTAAACTCTGAGAGGAAAACCACGAATTGATGATATGCAAAAAAATATATGACAAAATGCAGTTTTTATGTCAAGGCAACACTGAATAATCACTTGATTGCTAATTATTCTGCGTGTCATGTTTTATTATAAATATAAAAAAGAAAGAAATGCAAAATATTTAAGTAAAATTTCATCGTACTCGGTCTTGAATATTCTTATAAAGATAAAGACGGTCGATGTTTATAGTTAATGTCTCTTCTAGATGTCTCATAGATCATGACATCTCATGTCTCTTCTAGATTTAGTTGTTCGGTAGTGTTCTTATGTTAAAAAAAAGAAGCCAAGAGAAATGGAACGCATTCTAAAATTTAAATCAAATACATATGATTAATTTTTGCACACACACAGACTAACTCAACACGCTGTTTATAAAATTACGCAATGACATTTGCACTAAATCTAAAATTTCATAAAATAAATTATATACATTACAACTAAGCTATTCTTTATATATGATACAAATATAAGTGTTTATATGTGATTATGAGAAATATGACAAATAATGACAGTAAGATCAATGAGCATATGTTGTTTTCAAAAAGCAACATGGAATTCTGCTGTTACGATTATACTAATATTATAAAATTTATAAATGTGAAAGTAACTCTGTAAATCTGTTTTCGACGATGTCATGCACAAACTATAGAACCCAATAAGTTGGAGTTATCTGGAACCCCAAGACAACCCCTAAAACCCAAAACGCAAGCTAATAACCGGGCAACAATTGTTAGTAAGTATATGTTTTTTTAATAAATTCTAAACAAAAATTTCATATGTCAGCGAATTCTACGTATGATGATTGACTATAAATAAGACACAACGGTCGCCTTATTCAAATAACTCATACAACAGAGGTTGCATACATACATACGTCTTTATCTATTTATATACAGAGTTTTCCTCCTTATCACAAAACATATAACGATTACCGCAGAGGCGATTCTCACGTAGTGGTTTATTGCGCGAATACTGGTTTTCCTATTCATTGTAAAACTCGGTTTGTGTTATTAATCTTATAAGTCGCATAAGATCTCAGATCACGTTTACCTGTGTTGCTATTTTTTTAATTTTAATCGGTACAACACAGCGTGCATTTTAATATTTTTTATATCACTAGTTGATGCCCGCGTCTCCAGTCGCGTTTTCGGGATTGGTTGTCATATTGTGTTAGACAAAAAAGTACCCTACGTCAATACGCCTACGATCAAGTTTGCTTCGTACCAAATGTCATCAAATTCGGTTCAGTGGTTACTGAGTTACTTTCACATTATAATATAATATTAGTATAGATTTTATACTTAATTAAATTAAGCAAAGTCGCGTTTAAAAACTCTTAACAAGTCCAGTAATACCTCTTTTTAAAATTGTATTTTTTTTATTAAATTAAATTTGTACTTAAATACAATTAAAACATTAGAATTCAAATGCTGTTGATTCTTTTAAAAATGATCATTTCTGTCAGTACACGTAAGTCTTTGATGGCAAATTTGGTCCGTTAGGAAAGTGCTCAAGCTCAGGACCAACGACTTTGCGTGTTTTCGGAGGTACGGACATATACTTCCTGCAGCCAAACTTGGGTATTCCGAGTTATTTTGCAAAATCTAACAGTTTTTAGAAGCGTGGAGAAGCTGTTGACTTCCAAGCAGGATCATTAATTTAAATAATTCTATTAACTAACGTGACTTTGTGTTTTTTAAATGTTGAAAAAGAGTAAAGTAAGTTTCTTGCGATTCTTCTCGGTAGAATCTACTTTCCGAACTGGTGGTAGCTTCACTTAATTGTAAAATTACAATTCAAAAGTGCTTGTAAAAGCCATTTCAACAACAACAACAACAACAACAACAACAGCCTGTAAATTCCCACTGCTGTGCTAAAGGCCTCCTCTCCCTTTGAGAAGAAGGTTACATATTCATATTCCACCACGCTGTTCCAATGCGGGTTGGTAGAATGCACATGTGGCAGAATTTCTATGAAATTTGTCACATGCAGGTTTCCTCACGATGTTTTCCTTCACCGCTGAGCACGAGATGAATTATAAAGACAAATTAAGCACATGAATCAGCGGTGCTTGCCTGGGTTTGAACCCGCATTCATCGGTTAAGATGCACGCGTTCTAACCACTGGGCCATCTCGACTCGTAAAAAGCCATTTGAATAAAGTTTATTTTGAGTTGCCCATATTGATTAGCATACAACGTGAAGTACAGTATGGATACAAAAAGATGTCTACGTAAATAATCATCGTCAGCTGCACGAATTCCTCTTGGTTTTCTGATGTACAGAACAAGTAATATTTGTAACCCCAAATTACTTTCGAATTAGGCCACTAATTGACATATTTTTCAGAAGCCAATCATAATTCATATTAGTTATAAGTTTGATTATACTTTACACACAGGCAATGTCTATTCTGCTCTTAAAAACCTAGGCAAATAAAAAAAGATATCGACATGTCTGCCACGAATGTATGTCTTTATTTATACAATGATTATTATGAACGTAATAACTAGAATTGAACTTTGTAGCTAATAATTTACAACTCGTAAAAGCTATTAAGATCTTGATTGAAAAAAAACCTATACTCTATGGAGGCTATCATTACTATGGTATTGTAAAAAAAAACCTGATTCTGCGCAACGAACTTTGTTGTAAATTACAAGGTTAGGTTTTTAAATGTTATTATCGAATGATATACAATGCTCAATCGGCTATTCTAAAAACACGAAATGAAGAAAAAATAAACATTTAAATATACTCCATGAATAGTAATGTGATAACAAGAAAAATCTGGTTTTTCATTAGCGTAGAATAAAACTTTAACTTCATCACGATTTTATTATAAAAACAGGAATTTAAATAAAAAATTCTGCGAGAGTGTCTTCAACTACATAAAAGTGTTCTATATTGTAAATAGCATAGGTACATACTATGCATATACATATAATATAGTACGCAGCTATAGGAGAGTACTGCAAATTATTGTAAGGATTTCCATATTATATTTTGTTTTATGAAGTTACCCTAACTTTAATACGTCATATTTACAATATAAATATTACCTCAATCAACATTTAAGGATAAATCTTAGTCGTAACAATAATGAAATAACAAGGAAATCAATGTTTTCTATAAATGACAGACTTCACTATCTTTGGGTTGATTTATTTATTTTCAATTTTTTGTTAGTAAAAATTTGAATATTTCTCTATCACGATATTAGGTTTATTTTAAATTAAGAATATGGTAGAATATAGAGTAGGTAATTACTGATATGATTTTAAATCAGGAGGTCTTATATACCTATATTTACGTATAAGGTTCATTGGATCATGTATCTTCCTATTCATAAAAATATCATGCAGCTGTTTTAAGGGTCCGTAAAATATGAATATTATTTAAAGTAAGAATTAGTAAGTATATACTATAAGTATATTCATATGATAAAAGACCCATTTTTTTTCTCTAATCACACGCATGGGTAACGAAAATGTCTTAATAAACAAATCGAATATGGTCACACTATTGTCATGAATGGCCACGTGATAGCAAATAAGTGGGAAGTAATATGAATACTTGATGATTTTTCCGATTATTACTCATTGTCGTAATATTACTTAGTTATTGTATCTATATAATATATTCCTATTAACCTTCGGCCTTAGAAATATAGGAAATATGTTTCGATATAAAAATGACTTAAATATTGACTTAAATCGACGGTAAAATGACATTTCACAATCAGGTGTGAAGTTATGAGCAACGAAATAGTAGGTACGGATGCTAGTTCACTTATTTTTATACTTATTAAATTAATAGATACTTGTCCAATATTTTTTTATATATTTAATTCGTTTCACGTGTAATAGCTTAGTCGATCTAGTACTTATGATTGGATGGAAAGCTGTTGTTCCTGCGCCTGAGTTTCTCCAGGCATATGGGTTTGGTCTATCAGCGATTGTAAGGTAGTGTGTGTGCAAACACACACTAATACAATAGGCATATATCACGTGGATGGTTTGCGGAGAATCGTTTAGTGTTCTAAACGATTATTAATACGGCGATCTCGATCGATAAAACTAATAATATCTCTCTTATCTATGTCACTGTTAATAGTTGTTTTCAAATATTATTTTTAATAATGATTTATTATATCTAACAATAAATAACACAAAAGATAATAAATATTTACAAGGTTATTTCAGTTGCTGTTTCTGGGTTGAATGTTTTTCGTGTGTTATATTAAAATAAGGACATAACAAATACATCCAATAAATATACGAATAAAATTACTCAATTAGTTAGGAGCGGAAATCAATTCTTTGTATTCAGTAGTTTATGATTACGTGTAGCTTAATGTTGTCTTAAATTTTCGCGATTATTACACATTTAAATAAAACTAATTATAACGGATGAATCGCGTATATTAATTATTTTTAAACATCCCGACGTTTCGAGCACTTTACAGTGTTCGTGGTGTCAGTCTACCCGTGACCACGAACACTGTAAAGTGCTCGAAACGTCGGGATGTTTAAAAATAATTAATATACGCGATTCATCCGTTATAATTAGTTTTATTTAAATACGTGTAGCTTGCAATGCAATGTACATATATGTATGTATAATGAAAACTTTTATAATATATTTGGTAACCTATGTTAAGTTTCTGCTTCATTATTATTTCTATAACGTTTTACACATCTTTGGATTATTTTAAAGTTTCTATTTCAACTTCAAAGCAAGGTTTTTTTTACGCTCGATTTTAGTCACCAATTGTTCTTTAAGATATATTAATCATTCTTTATATTGTCAATGAGCTACCAGCGTTTGGGATGGTCTAACTAAGACGGTTCCTTGTGCCCTCAAGTACACTGGCTCAGTATACACAAGATACATCAATAAGTAATATTTTTGACGATCGAACTTGGATGGGTTATATGTACGGATACGAACTTGCAGATCGGCCTATCAAATATATAATTATCATTAAGTACTGTCTAATCAATGATCACTGGCTTAAATTTGGATAGGTTTTGGTTAGGTTAGGTTTCAGGAAAAATGCTATTTGGTGTTGAAGCGTTTTTTCAATCCCTTCGGTGATTTGTATTTATAGTTAATGTCTGTATCACCGGTGAAGCAAAACATCGTGAGGCAACTGGTGTGAATCCAGCCACTTGTGTTACCAAAGCTCTAGTGGATTTGAGTTGAGGATAGAAATATATAAGCTGAGCTGAGAGGAGAAGAGGCCTCCAAGTAGGAGTTCATTAATGTGTTATAATCTGCGATAATATAGACTGGTCGTTATGATTCGGATACAGCAAGCAACATTTACTAGCCTGTGTATAGACGAGAGGTACGCACACCGTGTCGTACCCGATAAGAGCTCCCAATCGTCTCCTTATGTCAGAGAGCTCGACCAACAACGTCTGTACTATGTGGTCGCTTGTTATAAGCCCTTCCTTCCGCGCTCTGTTGATGATGTTCGTCGCCCAAACCAAGGGCATCCAGTATTTTGACATCGGACTCTTGCCGTCCATTTTCTCGAATACCTTCCTCTCGCTCTCAAGCATCAAGCCTGAAAGGGAAAGATGGTATCGTGATTCTTTAATGGATCCGTGTAATTATACTTCTAAAATTAATTGAGTTAAATATATTTAACAGATTGTAATATTACGACACTTATAAATAATACAAAATAAAGATGGTCTTCTTGTAAAAAAGCCTTAATTTAGTTAATTTCATTGAAATTAAAAACATCCAACAAGAGGCAAACACGTATATCTACAGTTTTAATAACTGACATTCCTGACATTCGACAAAGTTTTATAAATACAATTACATATTTGTATGAGGCTAATTAAAATCGCGATATTAATTATTCGATCTCACCTGAGTCGACGACGTGTTGCCACGTGGGAAATCGTCTTTTAACCCTGAGCGATACTCTCTGCAAGGTGATCACGTAGGCCAGGATTGCATATCTGACGATATTCCTCCTCATCAGGCGTCCTGTTTCGTCCTGCAACCAAAGTAAACGTCACTCAATATTTATTTATTTACTCAAGAAACGCCAGCCTTAAATATATAGCAAATCAAAATGTAAACATGGATATCATTTCGGGGAAATCACTTATTTGTTTTCTATTTAGAATATTATGAACAAAGCCTCGTCAATAATTAGCTAGTTTCATCTATAAAGGAGAGACCGTTGTTGGTTGGAGTGAGCGGTCGGCTAACTGTCAATAACTCTATTAACTGAACTAAAAACTCTACTTTTGCTTTAGTTTATGCATTAAAAGTTACTATGAAAAATCGAAATACCTTTGTTTTGGATTGGATTTGGATTTAAGCCTTATAAAATTGTAAGTTAACCTCGGTCCTAATTTAATAATTTAATAATTTAATAATTTGTAGATTCTAAAAGAGTTTTTAATAGGGTTTTTTAAGTTATTAATTGGCAGAGAGCCGCTTATAGATGGCTACATTTAGATCGTTGGTTATAAATAAGCAAGGTAGAGCGTAGTTTTCGTGTGATACGTTTATTATTTTTAAACGACAAGTGAAATTCTACTTTCGCATATCATTGTTTCGATAAGTACATATTGTAATGTCGCATGGTCGCATACATAAATTGACGACATCCGTGGTCGAGTGGTGTGTACACCGGTTTTCATGGGTACGCCACTCCGAGGTCCTGGGTTCGATTCCCGGCCGAGTCAATGTAGATTATCATTAATTTTCTATGTTGTCTTGAGTTTGGGTGTTTGTGGTACCGTCGTTACTTCTGATTTTCCATAACACAAGTGCTTTAGCTACTTACTTTGGGATCAGAGTAATGTATGTGATGTTGTCTCATATTTATTATATTTATTATTTATTATTATAATGGCGAGTGGACCCGTTTGAATGATTAGTTTTGATGTTGCATGATTAGACACTCAATTCAACTCAGAGTAATCTTTACTAATATTGTCAACGCGAAATAGACTTTGTCAGTTCGTCTGTTATGCTTTAACAAATCATCAATTTTGGGATATTGGACCCCAAGGAAGGATAGTATTTTCGTATCATTAACACCTGACGAGCAACGCCTAAAACGCATACTTAGGCGTTCATCTAATGAGTGCTTCTTAATTCACTTATAATTAACAGGAAAGGATAAAATAAGAACTTCCGAAACAATGTTGGCATTGAATAAAAAGTAAGCGATGGTAACTTTGTAACTACTTATTTAACTTCCTCAAAATAGATAAAATCTTTATTCAAAACTTGCCCACATTTGGAGAGTCAATAGAATGGTTGATTCGTATTGTAATCGTATGTACGATTTATTCGGACACACCCTTTAAAATTCTCATGGAATTGAAATTCAGAAAACGCAATGTAACCTTTATTTTTTTGTTGTAATAATATGAGTTTGAAAATTATTTCTTTGTTTTTTTTTTTATTCTTAATAAATTTATCTTTAATGGTTTCAACCTACTAGTGTATATATTTTTTTAAATATTTTCTGAAGACTTCATCAAAGTGTTTCGGATTTTTTTAATAGATAAACTACATTTTCGGCATGTAGACGAAACGAAGCAGGTTTATAAGAATTTCAAATTTCAATATTTTTTTTTATATTCTGTATACAGACAGACGGGCCCCTTGATATTGATCACCCCTTTCATTAAAACATTTAAACGTAAATGGACCCACCTTGGGCGGTAGAATATATCTTGACTGCATGTCCTACCCTGACGTGCTCGTTAAATTATACATTTTATCTATCTCGAACAACTAGAAGAATAAGTGGAACCAAAAATACTCCTTACAAAAATGAATTAACTGAGTCAATAGTTTAATTCAAATCAAAGTAATAACTGATTCCGAATTTTTTTGGAATTTTGTTTTAAACTTTGTAACGTCATATATCTGAAAGGGACAAAACTAATTTATTGTGTAACCAATTCAAAAAGTATTTCGTGAAACACTATCAACTATTTCGTATTCAGTGTTTTTGTTGTTTTGAATTTAACAAGTTCGGTGCAAAAACGTGTCGATAGTTTTATTTGCGTGCTTGTAATATTCAGCAATTGCGACGTAATGCATCGTCTTATGTAACATTGTTGTCGCGAATAAATCACAATACTATAACCATTTACTTCTCTATCATCGTAGAACATTCATAATTGACAATTATATTTTTACGTAATAGGTACTAGACTATTGAAGAAAAAATGCATTCGCTGACTGTAACGCAAGCATTTATTAATAGTCATTTCGTTTATATTCATGTAGTTATAGATATTGTTGTGTTATCGTTTTAAATCAAAGTCGTGTCAATGTCAAAGGTGTTTATTATTTTAAATTATAATGTTACCAGTTCAAAAAAATATTATATAATTTTTTTTTAAATAAAATTTACGTATTTTTTTTCATACATGCAAAGATACTACCTAATAATGCTCGTGTATAAATAACCTTGTTTTTGTAAAGTACACCTGTTAAAACACTATGAAAATATGATATCTAAACATTATAGTATGTTTAAATCGAGTTTGGAATAAAGATAAACAAAGATATGTTCGAAACGATTTATATTCCACTTATTTATTTGAAAGTAATTAAAAATATATGTTTTGTGTTATAACATGACTTATATAGTTGTATGCGCATCAACAAACAACAACAGCAGCCTGTTAATTACCCACTGCTGGGCTAAGTCCCTCTCTCCCTTTGAGGAGAACGTTTGGAACATATTCCAACCATGCTGTTCCAATGCGGATTGGTGGACACACATGTGGCAGGATTTCTATGAAATTAGACACATGCAGGTTCCCTCACGATGTTTTCCTTCACCTCCGAGCACGAGATAAACACAAATTAAGAACATGAATATTCAGTGTTGCTTGCATGGGTTTGAACCCACAATCATCGGTTAAGATGTACGCGTTCCAACCACTAGGCAGTCTCGACTATATAGTATAGTTATATACAATAAGTATTAAATTACTAATAAGTCATTGGAATAAATATAGATTTACAAAGTCATTGGTCAACTGCATATTGACTTCCGCCATTTAACAATCAGTACTGACAAGTATCTATAAATAAGGGTATATTTAATGTTGTCTTTAATTTTTGCGATTATTACACATTTAAATAAAACTAGTTATAACGGATTTGAATCGCAATCGAAATTAAAATAGACTGGTAGAGTCTACCCGTGACCACGAACGCTGTAAAGTGCTCGAAACGTCGGGATGCCAAAAATAATTAATATACGCGATTCAAATCCGTTTTAACTAGTTTTATTTAAAAGGGTATATTTGTACACGAAGTCATTTCGTCATTGTATGAAAATTAAGTCCATGTAATAGCCTATTGAACTTTGCCTGTTGTTATTTATCTCATAACATTCATAATTACACTACACTAAAATAGTATGGAAAAATGATTAGAAGTATTTTTTTGTTATCCTGTCAAAGAAAAACTTCAAGTAGTGCTATAATAGACTTGCATACTAAATACATATAATTATGTATAAAAGTTAAGTAATATAACAACATGTAAATTTACCGCTACTGGTCAAAGGCCTCTTCTCCCTTTTGAGGAGAAGGTTAGGAGCCTACTCCGTCACGTTATTCAATGGTGGTTGATGGATTCACATGTGATGGAATTTGACTTGTGCAGTTATCCTCACGATGCTTCCCTTCACTGATGCGCTTGAGATGAATTTTAAACTCAAATTACGCACATGAAAATTCAGTGCTTTGAACTCGCAATCATCAGTTAAGATGCGCGTGTTCTAACCACTGGCCCATTATGATTATTTACAAGCTATTATGTTTAATACTACATATAAAATATGATTATCCTTCATAATTAAAACATCAAGACAAGAAAGGATCAAGGTCTATATTTCCAGGTAACACGATTAGTTGGATACAAAAATTAATATACAATATAACCACCTCTGAATCTGACAGCTAACCGGATTGACCTACAACTAGAACATGACATGCATAACTAATCGTCACCCTATGGGAATTAGTTAAGACATCGCCTATCACGGTCAAAACGATACCTACCTGGTAGTAAACGCGGTCATCGAGAAATCGTTCGTATAAAGTTACCTCGAGGTTTGTCCCAAGACATCGGCATATTAAAACAGCCCAAACACATGAATTATAAAGATAAAGTAATGTTTCTTCTAAAACCATAGTTTGTTCTAGGAAAATAATGTTATTCTTGAAGAAGGATCAAATGGTTTTCGTTAGTTTATTTTCAATAAAAAGGAATTCATAAAAATATGATTATTTCTGTTGAATGCAGTCTTGTAGCCGCTTCTTTTTCGATTCTCGCACTACGTACCATAAATCGGTAATTTTGTTGATTTACCAAACCGATTCCTCCAGCATGACTATTCTCAGCGAAAGCAACTGATCAACACATGTAAAAAACTGAGCATGCGCACTCTGGAAATAGATTCCCTCATGTAGCATTTCTTGACAGATAACCTCAAAACCTTATTATGGGTGTACCCGGGATTAGAATTCAGAATATTCTAGATCGGGCAGACTCATAAACCTCATAGTACATAACCAAGCTGTTTCCCGAAGGAGAACATTTGATAACATTAACTGACTATCATCAATAATCTCTGTACATAAGCCGTAGAAATTTTCAGTAGTAACATATTTTCACGCCAACGTTCAAACAATAGCTGAAGTATAGTTTATGTAACGTGAAAAGTCTCAATACATTTTGTTCATAACAAACGGCTTGAGGAAAACCTTAGAATCAGCCACGCGGCGTGAGATCATGAAGTGTATCGAATCGACAACCAGCCACTCTATAAACAGCGTGTACACTGTACAACGCAGAACGCTCTTTGTATTTATTTCTGAATGGACACGGCTTTTTAAAATAATTTCGCAATATTTTAAACGTATTGTCGAATTGTATTTAATCATTAACCACAAAGAACAAAAAAGGATCTTTATAAAAGCATTTAACGCGTTTCAAACTTTTCAGAAAATCGTCAACAATACGGAATGCTATTAAATGCAATTTTGTCACTGGCAACTTTTGTTGTGTTTTAATATAGTAAAAAATTAAAGACTTGGAATTTTCATTCGGTAATGCAATCGGTGTGAATGTAAAATTGAATGTTTGTCCTGCCTTGAAGTCTTAACCTTACAAACTGAAGACAAAGAGTAAAACTCCGAGTTCTTCAGCTGTTTGAACCGTTCCGCGCAACAGGAAACTTACCATAGACAAGGTTAGATTTCCTGGAAAGTATGAGATGAATAGACAACCCCTTTGTGACTACAAACAGCTCAGATACAGGTCTGGTTATCGCAAGGAACTCTATTAACTTTAGATCCAACGGTGTTCGGAAAAAACATCACAAACGTTCGATGTCACAAGTATTCCTAGAATTATAAACTTTACGAAACCACTTATTTAGTTTTGTGGTTTGTGTGAAAAGTTATTTTATTCTAATGCACTATAAATATACGTTGGTAATATAATTTACCCCGCGGCGTACCTCAGTTCAGTAAAGTACAAAGCATTGCACATAGTCAATTAGAGTAAAATCAAGTTTTGAAAAAGTGTAAAGGGCAGCACTCACTGCCCTCTCTTTTATCGATAGAAATCATTGAGAACGCATAATTCCACTAGATATGGGGGTTTTTAATTACCTACCATCATTTTCTATTACGTTAATTGATTTATTGCATTTCCATATGAGTACGTGATATTTTTTCGTGTTTTTAAATTAAATTTTCGTGTGATACACACACGTAAAGTAATTTTGCTCGAGTATACATGAACATTATATTAAATAGTTTTTATATCGCTATTATTTTAACTATACATAGCAGTTGAAGCGATGACCAGAATAAGAGTCACGTACGCGCAACCATTGTTCTTTTTTCATGATGTCGTAATCAATAAATAAAAGACGGGTCCGACGTGTTCTGTGCAAAAACTAGTCAATATGTAGCGATCGCCTCGGTGTAATCAGTCATTTTAATAAATACATATTTTTATTTAATTATAAATCTTATTGCATGTGACATAAATGTTATGTTTGTTTAAACGTAATACCGTATCGAATCCTTTCTAAAAGCCCCTTATCGTCTGACGTGGTAACATTCGCTTCAGTACCTACATACGGCTGAATAAAGGTAATAAAATGCGCTATAATGATCGGTAATTATTTTAACTAGAATCTTATGCACGATGGAACGTTACTTATGAAAATAATAGTATTATCTTGGTACGGTTAGACACATTATATTTTTAAGGCTTATGTATAAATGTGTGTCAAGCCAGTTTGATGTGGAGTTCCACAATATGATTGTGAATATTATGATGTAGTTAAGAAACGATACTTGAAAACCCAAGTATATTTTGTCAGCAAGTCATTACTTTATTCTCATTAATTGTTTGAATATAATATTAATAGTTTATTTTTGTCCAAGAAACTCAAAAATATGGCCTTTAATTCTAATTGGTCATTCGCTAAGAACAATCCTATTGGAAATTGGTAAATACCAATTGCTAATCATAACGGACTTTTCATTTGGTAAGCTAGAATTTGAAGTTATGATGGAGTTTAAAAGTATCTTGTGCATTTGCCTTTAAATATTTTTGATTCGGATACACTGGTTTCTCTTCGAAGAAGGAATTCATTGTAAGTAAATCCTAGTTTTTACCAAACTTTATAAAGAATACAATTGTTTGTTTCCGGTAAAATATTTAATTGGTATGTCGTTGTTAATAATTGTAATCGGTTATTGTAATTAGGGTAACGCATACTTGAAATTAATAAAGTTGACACTTAATAGTGGGATATATGATATGACATTATGAGCAGGCAGATTGTCAAGTTGTTTTTGTCGTTTAATAATTATAGATCAATTCACTCACAAATACGCGCCACTCCAAGTTAAATTAGTATCGGCGTGCATTATTATATGAGTGAGTGACCCTCGTGCTTACAAAATGTCTTAGTGTGAGTGACACAACTAAGAGTAACGACAGCAAAAAATACAAATTAGGATATATTCTTAAGTTTATTTTTTTCAGAAAATAATTGTTTTCCATTAATATACGAATCAATTACATTCAACTCGAGACATAAGGCCTTCAGAGTAGGTACCAAAGATTTTCAAATATACTGCCATCAAAGAATACAAAAGGAATTTAAAGTGTGTTAGCCAGTGAATTACAAGCACCAGGAACATGGAATCGTTACTCTCAAAGTTGGTAGCACATTTACCGTCCATGGCATTTTTTTTAATGTGAGAATGACTGTCTACTAATAGGTCACAACTTTTTTAAGCTACTTTAGTCATTCGATACGTTGGGAGGAATGAAAATGAAAAATATATTTTTTTTTGCTGTTCAATAATTTCAATATTTAACGCGTGCAAATTTACGAGCGTCAATCATTAACAATGCATGTAATAAAACTTGGCCGTATGTTTACATTAAATATGTTTTCGAATAGTTCATAATACAATCGAGTACAAAGCGTCAAACATAAATAGACATCAATAATAATAATTAGTCTGCAATTGCAAATTCACAGAAATGATTTATTATCCACTCAGAATTGATTTAATGTTAGTCCACATTTTGCCTATAAAATACAAACAATCAGTTTCAGTTTTCGCGAGTATCCAGCAGATAGACATGCAGACCTTTTTGTTCATTGTATATTATATAAAAACTTTTTGTGTATAATCTACGCTAATTTCCACAGATTAAATACAGCTTTTTATCATTTTTATACGGACAGAAAAATGCCCAACTTGCTAGTAAGTTATTATCATTGTGAGTATTGTGACCACGAAGTGAAGCATCTTACTGAACTACACTGATATGACATGACATGACATGACATGACATGTTTTTTTCAAATGTTGAAGAATAGTAACTTCTGAGTATCTTACCTGTTCTTCTCGGTAGAATCTACTTTCCGAAATGCCGGTATCTTCACTTAATTGTTAAATGGCGATTCAAAAATGCTTGTAAACTACTCTACTTCTACAACTAGACTACTTCTATAAAGTTCATTTTTATTTTGATTCGACATATTGGTCAAAAATCTATACATATAATAAAATTGGAGTGTCTGTTTGTCATATGAAATGGCCCCTTTTTACTCAATGCATATGTGTAAACGGTACATATACCAAAATAACTTTTCTTACAATTTTTGTCTGTCGGTCCGTCTGTTTGTTTCGGCTAATCTATGGAACGGCTGGACCGATTTTGACGGGATTTTCACCGGCAGATAACTGATATAATAACGAGTATCTTAGGCTACAATAATAATTTTTGTTAAATTCAAACGCGTTCAAGGTTGCGGGAACAGCAAGTAGGAGTATGGTAAATATAATCACAGTAGTTTCTGAGGTTACCTACAGAACGGCAATTGACAACAGGCAGGGGGGACTTCAATTTATAATACGTGTCGATGTCGAAATCGATATGTGTACATTGCATAAAACGTTTACGGTGATTAACTCGTGGGAAATTTTAGCAGTTGTTGTAAAGAAAACTACATTTTCAAATTTATTCTGTTTCCTAGTCTGAGGGGCTCACTAAGCCGGGGGCTTTAGTACTTGACTTTACATTTTCAATTGAATAAATAATTGAAAGCTTTCTTTAAGTTGTAAGCTTTGTTCGTGGAATTATATAAAAGCGAATATGATAGCGTTAAGCGGAAACTTCAGGCAAGTTTCTCGACTTAATGTTACTTTTAAAAAGACTTGCACTGCGACACGTGATTTCTTAAGAATGTTTTGAATCGATTTACATAATATGTAAATCATTTAATTTTGACGACCTCCATGGTCGAGTGGTGTGTACACCGGTTTTCATGGGTACGCCACTCTGAGGTCCCGGGTTCGATTCCCGGCCGAGTCGATGTAGATTACCATTAGTTTTCTATGTTGCCTTGGGTCTGGGTGTTTGTGGTACCGTCGTTACTTCTGATTTCCATAACACAAGTGCTTCAGCTACTTACATTGGGATCAGAGTAATGTATGTGATGTTGTCTCATTTAACATATATTATATGTAAAATTAGTAGTCGCCCGCGGCTTCGCACGTTTTTTAGATTGTTGGTTGTCATGTGTTGGCAAAACAAGTAGATCATGTCCTTTCTTGGAGTTAAAGTTTGCTTCATACCCATCGGTATGAAGTTCCGCAAATTCGGTTCCGCGGTTTGGTCGTGAAAGATCAACAAACCGAAAGACATACAGAGTCACATTAACATTTATAATATTAATTTAAGATTGTGCACACATCGTAGACTGTTTAAACGTAAGGCTTTGATGAATATGCCTATTAAGAAACCACCTCGCCAATAATGATACCCCTAAAGAGTTTTACGTTTTATGTTTGAATTTCAGTTTGAATGTTATATCATTTCAATGGTGGGAAATGTATTCATAATTTAAGCAGTTGTTTATTATGATAGGCAGCTAAGTGTTCATCTACCTTCAATATGGTTGAAAAAAAATGTGTTGGATTAAATAAACATCAGATAGCAACTAATGTAGCCAGCGTAACGATTATTCTATTAATAACTTTGTTCGTATTGACAGCAACACAACTATAACGTCTATATAAAAATTCCCTGATATACCTTACATAATAAGGTATTTCCTTTACTTGATAACAACAATGGAATATTTTTTTCAAATTACACTGTATTGGCTCAAAAAACTTTGATTGCGTACACGTATGTAAACTTTTTGGTGTAAATACTCCTTGTATACTAATCATAGGCTTCACGAAATATTTCTTTGATCTTGATCATCGGAAAAATTTTCCATAATTAATAATCTGTGATGATGGTTGGGCATACATAGCAGCTTCCATTGGTTGTTATTTTTAGTTAATTTTGTGAGAATTTTAAAGAGCGACCTTTAGTACGAATTCGTTCATGTTCGAATACGAATTTCCACCAGCGTCCTTTCTGATGATTTTATTTCGATTGATTTGAAATAATTTTCTCCTTTTTATACAATTTTGGAAAGCTAAGAAAACGGTTATGTTTTTAAAATAATCTGCAGGCCAAGTTGCATGAGGTAAAAAATCAAAAAAATGTTGAAATAAATTCGTTTTCCGTCTCGCATTTTTAGATTAGGACCGATAATTATTATTTAAATATTGACAAATATCCAGTGTTTAATCGTCTTTATAAAACAAAAGAAAAAATAGATCTTAATTGATACTTTTTTTTTAAAATAAATATTTGAAGTAGCATTTTTGACAAATATAGAGAAAAACTAAACAACGTGATAACTCAAAAATGGATTATGCATATGGGGGTTAAAATTATTGCAAATAGTCACCTTTATCACCTCCTAAGGAATATACATCGAGTTACCAATAACCCTGTATAGTGAAAGCTATTTTGTTTTATCCGAGTTTCTCACGCCCCCTATTTTTATATGTATTACTAGCGACCTGACCAGACTTCGCAAGCTACTTGATATCCTTACATTATGAACAAATTAAATAAAATCACTATAAGTTGTAGCCTATGTGTAATTCCGATGTTTAATCTATATTACTGCAAAATTTCTTCAAAATCTGTTCATCATCTTTTTCGTTAAAGATTAACAAACAAACATACACCCACGCAAACTTTCACATTCATAATATTAGTACGATTAGTAGGACTAATAGGATTACGATTTACAAAGGCTTTATAACATACGAACAATTTATTCATAATTAGAAAATTACTAATTGTATAATCCTGAAATGCTATAAACCAATGTACGAATGAATATTCTTACAGACAAGAGCAGCAAAATGAATAAAAAATTAAAAGGAAAGAGGTATTGGAAATGGATTATAATAATCCGTTAAAAGTTAATTAAATAAGCTACTACAGTAGGGCTTAATGAATTTCTGTAATCGAACAACTGTTGCTACACGGAAATTTTGTTAATTCATCTGATTTTTAACATAATATATTTCAATTCTACAGGACCGGGAACGAAAATTGAATCACCAATTGGAAGAAGGGATTAAATAAAAAAAAATTGGAACGGAGATAATAAAAAAAACTTCATAACTCTTTGCTTTCAACTTATAAACTTATAGGACATCAATGATTATTAAGAAAATATCAATCCTGATTTATTCACCGACATACTTGCAGATAGACAGACTGCCTTAAATGTATAATATTTAGCCCTACGTCTAAAGAATGTGAGAGTGTATAAAAGTGAATATGTCGAAAAGTGGCGTTTATTCCCTTCTTCCAATTGGTGGTTCAATTGTGAACTATAGTTGGCGCCGGTGACAACACAATAGTATACAAATATAAGTATGTATCTGCATTAATGCAAATTAGATAATCCTTCGAAAGGAATATCAAATATTATGCATTGATATTTATTATATGTTTCTATTAATTTTAATTTTGAAGTAATTGAATTAATCGTATTTAATCCACAAAAGAAAAAAACATATATAATATACGTAGTACGTTTGTTGCGTTTTTTTGTAATATTAAAAATAACCGCTTTTTACCAACTGCATATATGTTTGCACGGTACATATACCAAAATAACATTTTTTACAAATTTTGTCTGTCTGTCTGTTTACTGCGGCTCTCTAAAATTGATGGACCGATTATAAAGATACTTTATAGAGATAGCTGTGACGTAATAAGGAGAAACTTAGGCTACAAATAAAACTTTTTTGTTAAATTCAAACGTTACAGTTTCTTAGATCGTATTTTAGCCCCCATACACGGTCTCTAGCGATGCCTTTCGTGCATGTAATTACAATGGCTCACACTTAGTTTACTGGAAAATAGCAATACAAGATCTTGTGTCCTCCTACTGACTGCAGCTATCTAACCAGACAGGTTAGCACAGCCCTACAGCCGGCAATAAACAATTCCGAAACATACTAATTATTACTTCAACCATCTTGACGTAATATTACGACTTACGAGAAAAAAAAACGTTAATGTTCAGTATTTTTTACCAACGGTTAAACAGAAAATCGACATGTCGGTATTGTTCGTTCGAGGACGGATGTTTATAATTATTATTATTTCTTGTGTCATCGTTCAAGTAATGTATAAATATACACTTGAAACTGCGCTGTTTTATAAACTAGTTATCGTAACTGCACGCTGTGTTATTTAAAAAAGGTCAAATAAAATTAATTTTTGATTTGATATTTCTCGAAATGTCAATCTGAGTTAAAGACGAGGTAAATACGTACGATTTTTATAAATGGTTATTTATAAAAATCGTACGTATAGGTGTCAATGATATTATAAAAACATGTATACGGATTTTCATCGCTTTTGATGTAAAACGTAAATTTAATTAAAACGTAAAAGATTGCAATCGTTAAAGTTATAAAAAACACTTGCTATTTGCTAGACTACTTTGAAACATTTAAACAATTCTATTTTAAAAAAATACATGGCTATTTAATTCATCTAAGTATAAATAATTTTTTTTTAATATGATTTATTTGTGCCTGTTTGTAATATCTTCATTCTATTTTTTTATTAATAAGCAGGTAAACATTTTAAATTATAAATGTTATCTACAAAAGAAACATGCATTGACATTTAATTCAAAATGGCGGCTCTTGTGACAATGTGACAAAATATTTTTTAACAATGGTCATACAATGGTATCTTCGTTTTAGAAGCAGTAAAGGCTTTAAAAAAGTAATAACGAAGTAAATAATATGTCATTAATAATCTCTGAAACAGACGTTGCATAGTTTGCCTTGAAATTTAATCTACGTTAAAAATCTGTAATGTTGATATAACCTCTAATAAAACGAATAATATTGTTCACAGAGAATAATTCATTCCATTGTTTAATGCAAATTAATTGTTTTCAACTAGTTTTTACTCGACTCTTTGCACGGAAAACAAATTGTCGTTTTTCTTAGAAATATTTTAACTGACTTCATTGTGTACCTAAGAATATACAGATTATAAAAATATAATTTTGTAAAATACTATGAACCTAGTCGACGACGATATAATAAGCTTGAGATGAAAAAAAATGGAAGAGATGAAACCGTGGATAAGTGTGGGTATAATCTTATTTGATTATTTTAATGTCAAATCTCTATCAGATAAGACGCTTGATACATTTTATCGACATTTATCACTTGTGTCTGGATTTTTACATCGACGGATTTCTCAAGCTGTCAGTATTGGCAAATCTTTGTTACAAAGAATAAGCAATGAAACACAATAAATATATTGAAATATTTGTTCATTTAATAAATAGCCTTACAATGGCTTGTTGCTAAAGGCATGTCGCATGTTCGTTACCAGCCCTTAAATATCCCATTCATATAAAATTCATTAGCAAAGTTCGAATTTTGCAGCGATACCGCTTTCGGACATCAAAGAATTATTTGTTTCTTTAACATTCATATTTGTTACATTCCACCAACCCGCATTGGAACAGCGTGGTGGAATATGTTCCATACCTTCTCCTTAAAAAGGGAGAGGAGGCCTTTAGCCCAGCAGTGGGAATTTACAGGCTGTTGTTTTTGTTGTTGTTGTTACAGTAAGTACCAACTATTATAAAAATTTTATTCTAAGTAAGAAAAATATTATTCATACCCTTATCATATCTAGAAGAAGAAGAAGCAATAAACTGTGCAAATAATCGATATTATAATTATCTTCTTTCCGTTTGCATCTAGGCTTTTTAATAGTGAAAGATCTATTTAAATTGTGCCGTATTGTACAAATTATGACCGCGTAGCTAGGATCCTAGCAGCATTTCCATTTCCTAGTTGAATCGAAATTCCGAACCTGGGTAAAAAATCAAGCCCTATGTGACGAGTGGACAAACGATACGACGATATGACCAATAAGACGAGGTTTTTACATTATTTCCTAATGCCACTATTAACCAAAGCTTCAATGAAGAAAGAAAGAAAGAAAATCAGAATAGGAGTCGATTATATTACAAATTTACATTTTTATTTTTTTATATTTATTTATATAAATTTATACAGACAAGCTATTGACTCTTGTTAAAAATATTTGATTAAAAATATATACCTATAAATAATTAAACTTATTCATATTTAATAAATATATTTTTATATTTTCTCACGAGGTTGAAATAAACGTTTTAGGTAAATTAAAAAAATGATAGAGCAAATAAAAGGGTAGTCACTGAAAGCTATGCGAACTTAACGTCCGTAGTTCAAATAACGCGACAATTTAATGCAATAACAAGGAGACCCGGTTAGCGCTGCGTCAATCAAAATTCGCCATTCAATTTTAATGCAACTGACGTATACCCTTAACTTTTCGAGGTCAGAAGTTATTATAAATTGTGAACTAATAATAGTTTATTTTCTTATATTGAAAGTGTTTTTTTTAAATTCATACCGTAATCGAATTTATTTTGAATTTGTTTTTAAAATTTTTGTCGCTGAGGGGATGTCACACGTTGAACTAAGATTGTATACATTTTTTTTTTATGAAATAGCTTGGCGGACGAGCATATGGGCCACCTGATGGTAAGTGGTCACCATCACCCATAGACAATGACCCTATAAGAAGTATTAACTATTCCTTACATCGTCAATGCGTCACCAACCTTAGGAACTAAGACGCTATGTCCCTTGTGCCCGCAGTTAACATTGCATTTAGGCTGTACCCACTTCGATATATTAAATGTTATTAATAATTACTTCGATATATAGTTCATACATTATTTCTAATGAAACAGAGTTTTTTCTTTTTTTGCAACGTTGCAGCTTTTGCTTTTGGGATCGTTTTGTAAAAAATGCAGATATTATATGACATATTTTATTCATACAAGTCTTTAACAGTCTTAATTATAAATATCCCCTTAAAGTCACTTGGCAATTACATTAGAAAAATGTTACGTTTGATAAATATTCGTTACTAACAGATCAATTTAGTAGTGCTATAATTTCGGAATAGGCTATTTGACAATGCGAAAAATAAATCGTGCATTATTGTAATCAGTGTATATTATGAGTTTAAAAATGGTTATTTAGTAACGAAACTTGAAAATAATACTTAATTTATTGAAAAATCAATAATTATTTTTTTTCAAACGTTTGTCACGTGACACAAAAAATTGGCTGGGCTTATGATGAAGTCACTTTCTTGTAAACCTTGCTTTTCTACTATATGTACCACAGATTAAAATACAGCAAAGTTACCCCATTGCAGCGCCATATTGTCCAAGTATCGTTTTCGCGCGTTATTTAAATATACTTACTTACTTGGCAAATATGTACTAGAAATAAAAAAAATCAAGTTTTAATGTGGGTCCCTTAACCTCTACTATATAATATAAAATGGATTTTAAAAACCACTCAAATAGCCTATTATTATTTAGGTAAAGATATTTTTATCAAACGAAACACTACGTCTGTTGGAGTAAAAATACTTTTTTAACCGAATCCGCGGCGCGATACATCCACCGTTACTTATTGCTTGACAGATTCAGCGACTAAATTTAGAAGAGTCAAAGCCTTTATATCGGTTCGTATTCGGCACGAGAAATGGCCATAACTCGGATAATAATATAACTAGCTGTGCCCGCGACCTTGTACGCGTTTGTAATAATATTATTGTAGCCTAAGTTACTCCGTATTATATTAGATATATGCCAGTGAAAGTCCCGTCATAATTGGTCCAGCGGTCCCAAAAATTAGCCGGAACAAACTGACAAAAATTGTAAAAAAGATCTATTTTAATATGACAAACAGACACTCCAATTTTATTATATGTATAGACAATAGTCACACGCCTCATGTGTCACGTGCATCAAGTTTCGTGACAGTTTATAATCTGTCAGCTCAACCTTGACCGGAATGCAAAAACTAAGTTTACATTTCACTTTACATTAATTGAATAAAAATAACACAAACAATACAAGTGGCACATAATTGATTTCGATTAATGCAATGTATTCAATTATTTTGAGACGTCATTCGAATTTAATTTATTTGATTTTAATGCAACATTAATAACACTTTGTACGCAGGCCATTTTCGATGCGGAGGTATGATTTTTGGACTATCCTGGCAATAGCTATAAATCTATCAGTAGGAAGTCGATATATAAAAACGAAACGTTAGTATGTATATTAGATTACGGCCACTAACATTATGTCATATGCAGAAGTTCTTATAAGAACTAACTGGATTTTTTGGGCCATATGTAATACAATAAAACCTTTTTGAACTGTACAGAGTAAAAATAAATAAAAATCATTACAGAGATTCTACAGAAAATGTAGTTTATTACAAATATTTTAAAGATGGATGTTGCTCGTTGCAATTTATTATTATATTATAATGTTCCCTTTAAGATCTCATTGTGAAAATGCGAGCAATTCCTTGAAGTCTTTTTCTCAGAACTTCTCGCAAAGTATAGCTGATTTGCCCTCAGATTTGTGGAGATAATATCATAAAAGCATTATGTTTAAACAGTAACATCTTAAGGTTAGATAAAACAAATAAGATAAGACTGTACGGTATAATTTAGCAAATAGATATAGAAATAGTCATCTCTACGTTCCAGCTTTGCATCTAGCTCTTTTGAGACCACACAAATTTGAATGCGAGTCTGTTTGTGGATGACAAATTAACATACCGCATATGAATCGACTATGGCATGTATTGGCAATGATGAGATTCCCTGGTGGCAGGTCGCGGCACTGGAAATTTTAATACGAATATACATGAATGCAACTCAGTTTATTTCGTTATGATTAGAAACTGTTTTTTAATATTTTTCAAAACAAAACAATTCAATCTTATTAAGAAAGCTAATATCTAGTTAACTCATTCTAGCCGTCGGAAGTCATAATATTTGAGACAAGATATTGTTTCGATTTCTTGATATATGAGACGATATAACGCTCACAAACTATTATACGCGTACTTTAAGTCTGCCGGTCAGAAGTTAGTAACGTGTCGACGTAGATTTCGCTTATATTTTTAAAAATTAAAATAGGAAGTGCATTCTATAATTAAAGCTAGATTACTTAATAATTGATTACAGATTAAATATTTGATAAGAATTCCTCAGAGTACCATAATTTAATGACGTTATTTCTACGTTCATGAGCTTACGTTCCAGCTCCGTCAAGATTGCCCAGTGGCTAGAACATGTCATTCTTACCCTAAAATTGTTGTTTAAAACCGGGTAAACTCCACTGATAATCTATGCTCTCGCGTTATCAAAGAAGAGAGAAAACAATTGCGCAGACCACGACTACAGTCGCATTATTATGACACAGAATCTTTATCTTAAGCTCAACAAAGGCTGATATTAATGTAACCTTAGTATAAATTAATTTAATTAACGATTAAAAACAATTAAAATTTAAACTCGGAACAAAGTTAAGCTGCGTTACGTATGAAAAAGGTTATATAACTCAAGAAACAAATGCCAGTTTGATAATAATTCCGAAACACATAGATACGACCTACCTACATACGAACAATAGCAATGAAACAATCGTCATTTTACACCAATATTTATGTCTAATAAGTTTGTATGTTTATTTAAGCTACTACATTATATTATTATAGGTTATATTTTATAGATCTTTTGAGGCTACGATCATTTCCTACAGACGAGCTACGTTAACACTTAGCAAATACAGGAACAAAGGATATATACATAGAGATGAGTATTTTAAAACCGTGATTAAATAGTTAAACATTACAAGTTAATCATACCTTAAATATAAGTAAAATCGCGTACAAAAAAATTGCAAAGACATAATATTTAATTAAAAAGAACAATAGCCAGGTCATACGATCGCAGATGCAAACTTCGCATAACATACAAAAATTAATAATTATTAATTCCTTCATTATACTTTACCTTGTTAGCGCTTCCCATTCACAGTTCGTTGGTCAGCTATACACCATCTAAAAATATTTACTACGAAATATATATGAATTTAATTTTCTAGAATAACTTCGCAATGCAATTATTCAATGATTATAATAAATAAAGGTTAAAAAACAGCTGTTTATATAATTGCCACCTAATCGTTTCATTGTCTTTCCAAGCCGTGATTGAGTGGGATTTATGTTTATGTATGTAAAAATATATTGTATAGCCGAACGTCTGAGGTTGAGTTTAGGAAGGGTTTACCCACCACGCCAGTATTGCTGAATAATCAGATGTTTGGAATTGATCATTGTACACATATTCGAGTATAATCTTTATCAATGTTATAAATGTCAAAGTAACTCTGGCAGTGCGTCCGTCGCTCTTCCACTATCAAACCGAACCGAATTTGATTAAATTTCGAATGAAGCAAACTTGAAATCCAATAAGACATATGTTATTTTTGTCTAACATATAACAAACCCGTAAAACGCGAGAGAAGCCGCTGGGCGACTAATTGCAAGTAATGAAAAATTGTTATTAAATAATCACTATTTATTTGAATAATAAATTCGATTATAGCGGTGCAATGTTTTATCAAAAACGTTACGTATGAACGTTGCAATGAAATTCGACCTTGAAGGCTTAAATTCAAAGGTACAATATCCACTTAATCTGAAAACTATCGATTCTTCGACGTATCATTGTCTGATACTTGATTGGTATTAATTCGGGTCGCGTAAAAATCAATACATTATCTATCTATAGGGGCCGTCAGCTGAAGAGTTAGCAATTTATGTTTGTAACTGTTTGGAACTCAACATTGTATGTATAACTTCAGTTGAGAATGTAAGTTAGTTAGGTACATAATTATTTGTTCGACTACATTCGTTCGTAATGCCCATTTGCGTAGAGTAAAGCTGCTTTATATTCGTTTTTTCTAGTTAAAACCTTTTAGTTGTGCCAATATTGTTTTTAGTTGAATGTAGGATTTTGAAAAGCGGTGCAAACAGTTGTCTCTCTCAATGCACTGGGTAGGTATGACACATACAGTAACATGGACTGTATGTATGTTTGATGTATATTTTTACCATTAACTATTGTTTTTTAAAAGATAACCAAAGTCGAAATATTTCATTATAACCACACAGCCAGCATATCGGCGTCCATTTATGTGAAAAAACTCGACATTTTTATGAAAATTGACTTATACCGTTTGGCTCGGCTCAAATTTCATTTAGTTTTTCCTTTGTTTAAATAAAATTTTGAAAGGAATATTCTATTCTATTTTATTCACAATTATTTTAGATGTATCCAGCGAGGTAAATTGTGTAACAAATATCCATACAAACAGATAAACCGCTATAAATTAAATCAAATCTTATTTAAAGTACTCATATTCAAATATCGAATTAATTTTTGTCCCTTCATAGCAAAACATTGTCACTAAAACTCGTTTATTTATACGAAGCATATTTACGTTATTAAGAAAACTTTAATTTAAAATAGTTTCATGATTAATTAAAATGTTTGCGATGAGTGGCTTTCAGAATTTTCTCATACAGTATTTATAATTACATATGTTATTTTTCTTCTCTTAAAAATTGCATTTTAAACTCATTTTACCTCGCAATAACAGGTACTACAAACAAAACAAACATAAAAAATAAACGTTTCGTATTAAATACAATTCTTCCTTGGACAGCATTCCTTTTTCGAACTTCGAACAAAGGATCGCAACAGATAATATATTTTAAATTAATATATATATTTTTTTTCATTTAAAACAACGTGTCTAATGGAATTTGGTATATGTGTATAATTTATTAATTCCGCTTCCAAATATTGATTCTTGTGTTGCACTTACAATAAAACTTTCAGAACGTTCTTACGCCAATACAGCAGTCACCTTACCAAATACCCTTCATGAACGCACTTATCAACGATAATTAAATATTAGTTATAATTATACTAATTTATACCTACGTAGGTCACGATTTTTAAACAATAGTAATATATGTCTTATTTAACGTTATTCTATATTAAAATCTATCTATTGGAGATAGTTTTTAATATAGAATAGCAACACTTGATGTTATGTCAAATTAGTTGAGTGATTTATTTTAAGTGAGATAAAAACTTTATAAAAAAATATGAATTATAGAAAAAAAAAACTATTCACGAATCTTTATTTTTCTTTTGTCTGTTGAATAGCTGTGTTATTTCAACGCAAGCTGTTGATTTGCGAACGAAATTGTTTGCATATCCAATACCCGCTTATTGTCCTACCGCGGAGTGCGCTTGCCGTGTTTCGACATAGCGATGCGCTGTGGAAACAACGAATTAAATGATATGAATGTTAATACGCCAGCATAACAATCATTCAAATATTTAGATAGTAATTTGAATTGCTGACTTATCTCGCTAAAAACACCTAGAATATTCTAGGTTATTTTTTTTCTTTCGTCGTAGAAAAGGCAAAAGTATTGCAACATACAGCTATGACACATTCTAGTTCGCGAAGAAAATCGACGTGTTTATAATAATATGAATTTGATTTTAGAATATGTATAAAATAAACAGATTAAATAATAATTATAGTACTCTTGCCTAAATATTACGTATTTTACGTTTCATTGAAATATCTAATTATAGTTAATTGTAACTTCTTACAATTTTATTATCATGTGAAACAATTGTTAATAGTTCCTTTGCTTTTGAGGGCTTTCTTTAACCTTTGTTCTATAATCAAAATGTTCCAGTTTAATAAAATATCTTTAAAAGGTTTTATACGCGAACCATTGTTCATTATATTTAATAATAATAAATGCATAAAATAGGAAGCACTTGAAGGTTGAATTCGCTTTGTTTGAAAAGAAATAAATTTTCGCATCGGCAACAATAAAAAATATTATTGTTTAGCATTCGCATGACATCAGCTAAGTTTTAAGTTGCAATACTGTTACTGGCAACTTTGTTTTAATCGTTTACGTGGGCGGAGCGACACACGGAAAACTGAAGCTTGTTTTATAAACTGTAGATTTTTAAATAACGTCATACAGAAATATTAAAAACATAAGAAAATTATACACATCATAAATTTCCCGTCTTTTAGGCGACTACGTTTTTTTTGTAGTACAGAAATCTCAACAATAACTGTGAGGTATCAAGAGACATATAATATGTGTCATAACTATAAGACTCGACATATTATACACAGATATAATATAATAATAATAGGCCATGTCAATACCGTCACCACGTCATGTAGTGACGTTCGCAAAGAATACAAGTTATACATAACATTTCGTAATGACATATTAAACAAAAAATTAACATAAAATATGCAATTTAACCAACATACTGTTAAATTACGAGGTACCTATTATATTGTTACTTAAACATGCATATGGATGAATGTAATTATAATAAATACATGCAATGAATATTATTACGAAATATAATTAAGCTATTTACATGTAAAGGGCAAGGTAATGTAGAATGTTTTAACAATTTTGAAAGTTTTCTTAAAGAATAGTGTTACCATGATAAAGAGTTCCAAGGACGTGTACAGCCAGCATCAAAATTATAAATATTGCCGATGATTTTTCACCTAAGGCCGTTGTTCAAGTAAATAGTTCATTGATTAATCATTAATAATTCATAATTCATTGATCAAGAAAACATTATCAAATTAAGGTTCTCCTTTTAACAAAATATTGCTATCCTAGTCTGTCTATTCTATTTATAAATATGTACATACATGTTTTAAATTTATAGTTAATGTATAAATGTTAAATACAACATTAAATTTTTGTTATACATGTAAAATAAACGTACATATTTTCATGTATTGGAAAATTAAAAGTCTACATATTTTTATGCTGACTGTACCTAAAAAACAAAAACCTGTAGATGACTGCATAATGCATATGTTTCACTGTATCGGCTTATTCTCTCAGCGACAACAATCAGTATGAATCGAAAATTCATCACAATGACATTAAGCGTAGTTAAAAATATAAATCAAGTTTATGAATGCATTATGTTCTAAAAGGGGTATTAGCAATGTTATAATGGAATCGAAATAAGGGACCAAGACACAAAACGATACAAGGTTTATGTATAAGGCTGAGGACATATTTTTAATATAGGCTGTTACTGAGGCTTTAAAACAAGCTTCGCCCGATGTGCTAATTGGGTTCAAGAGCGATGTAAAACATACCTTAAAGTCTATTTGAAAGCTTAACGCAGCGTAGCGCCGCATACCTGCTGTTAATGTCACCACGTACATAATAGCACCGCAACCATCGCGCCAGTATTGCCATTATAACGTTTTAAGGCAAATCGTTTATCAAATATGTACAGTCGGGGTAAGAAAACATTCGTCACCTTAAGATCTATTTTCGCGGGAGCAATAATGCAATGATTTGATGTTTAGCATCAAAAGGTACTAAGAGTTTAAGACTTGATAAAGGAATGAATTTGATAACTAACGAAGGTTTTCTTACGCTGACTGTACTTCAATATACTCACACTGTATAAGTTCCATGTGTGTGTGGAAGTGTATTATTTACAAAAAGCAATTTTCTTATTTTTTTTTATTTTAAAGTTTTTGCGATACTTATCTCTCAGATAATTAAATGCACGTGGTTGACACTTTACGTTTGCTCTAGGTCACTGATGGATTCTTTATATAGACTACCAGTGTGATTACTCTACTAACCGCTCCAGGTATCCCGGCTGAGATGAAGAGAGCCAGCGTGTCCGGCCAGGGCAGCAGCTTGTACTGCTCCCACCACCGTTTCACCACCAGGCTGACGTAGAAGCCCAGAACGAACGACATGGGTATAGATTCGCTCTGCGCGCCGAAATACTGACGCACCTTCTCGAATATTCTGTAAGCAGACAAGGCGTTAGTTTAGGAATACAGATTAAAATAAAAACGTTTTTTTTTTAAATAACCGGAAGCATTATCTTTGAAATTTTTTTTTAAAAAAAAATGAAACATATGTATATTGCGGAATCTATTGGAAAATTGTTTAATATTTTGAAACCTTTGTAAAAAATAATTACTAAAACATATTTGTATTTTATTTAAAAAATACTCTTTGTTTATAACTGTATCGAATTCCAAACATATCAAAAACCAATAATTAAGATTAAATAAAAGTTCAAATTAGATATGTGGGACAACCAATAGTGTGCCTGGAAAATGTGTTACGTAATTTTTTTGTCTTTTTACAAAACAGAAAACTTATTTGGATTTTTTTTTTATTCTAATGCGATTTCAGGCCTTGACGTTTGTGACACTTCAATATTATGTTAGGATAAATATAAATAAAATATCTCGAGAAGTATTAAGATCATCTAGGAAATACATTTATATTGAAATAATTTCCTTAAAAACAAATTATTCAAAAAGGCGGTAAATAACAGCTCGCTTTTCGATTCTTTTTTCTTTAGTTTCATATGTTATATATTCTAATACGCTACCATAAACGCGAGAGTAGTATCTATCCCAGGAACTGTGAACTGTCAGATCGAATGTCGTATTGGTTAGTATAAAAAACGCGTTGATAACACACGCGTAAAACATGCATGTTGTTATCGTATCGTAGCCGTGTCGCAGAGTTGTAAGCAAGTTCCATGCATGTTTTATAAGCTAGGAAATATAAGTATTATATCGTAAGGCTATTCTATAACTTTTAAGTTCAAAGCGGGAACAATAACAATATTACTCAGTTTTCTATTGTAGAAATTTTTCTTGATATTTCTTATCGCAAACATTTGAAAAAGTCTTCGCGAGAATCGTCGTAATATCAAAAGAAAAATAAAGCGATTAAAAAGAAATATAGAAATTACCTTGTGAATTTTATTTACAGTTGAGTTAAGCGAAGTAAATAAAATAACTTGTTTACCTACGACGAATGCAAGGCAGTGCCGAGTTGGCCCATTGGTTGGAACGCGTACATTTAAACCGATGATTGCCGGTTAAAATCCATGCACGCACCACTGAATTTTAATATGCTTAATTTGTGTTTATTCATCTCGAGCTCGTCGGTGACGGAAAACCTCGTGATGAAACCTGCATGCGTCTAATTTCGACAAAATTCTGACACATGCTAATCTACCAACCCTCTCCACAAATGGAGAAAAGACCTCTTAGACCAGTTATAAGAAATTTACAGGCTGTTGCCATATAATGCATAGCCAACGAACGTATAGTATTTGCATCAAATATTCAAGTCAAAATTATTTGCAATGCTTTTTGTAAATTCGTTAATAGTGAACAAAAAATTACTTTAAATAAAATAAATCGATCGAGAACGTCGCTCGACAAAAATTGACAGCATCGTCGCTTCTATTTAGCATAACGTGATTTGAGTAATTTACAATATATTTTCAAAACCTCAATAAATGACTAACAGCTCCAATACAATTATACACTTTAAACGGGGCTTATTAAAGTACGATTCGTATTTTATTGACGTAGGTACACACGAGCGTGAGTCGATGTCGGACATTTTACCCTAAACAAGTTTCAGTGAGTATAAACGACTATAATGATAATTAACGCGAGTTAATTAATCTAACGATTCACGATGATATTCCGTCGAACTATATTTAATCAAAGTCAAATATATTGAGGATAGATTTGGAACACCGTCGTCGAAACGTATTTTCTATACAAGATGGTGGCCTTGACGTGGATATTGTAGTATAGATTTTCCTTCCATCATCATCCTCCCGCCTTTATACCAATTTAGAGGTTAGGTAGATGCAGCATTCACATACTTCCCTATCTGACGTCATCTTAAAAGTAAGATTCTTCTACCATTCTCCTGTATCATTCGTCATCTGATCGTTCACATCCACTTCTATCATAACTCGCCTCACACCATCAATTATTCTTATGTCTTGCTCTTCCTCTCCAACTCTCTCTGTCTCCAACACTCTTCTATGTTATATCTCTTTTTCAAAAATCCTACCTCAAAGGAAACTATTTTTCTTTCTCTGTTATTGGCGCTACTTTCAGGATACGGTCTAATTACGAATTTGACTTGGAAGGATTCCGTGAGTTGTAACAGTTCACGACATCTTTCAATCAGAATTGATACGATTTGTGACGTGCTTTTTCTAGACATGATTTTAGCATTATTAGCAGTTTTAGGATTGTACAATTTCTAAATGATCCCGTAGATTTTAACTCGTCCTTGTTAAATAATTCTAAGTCAACTTACGACCATAATACGTATAAAAGTATAGGAAGAGATGCAAAATACCAGTGCATAAGTGAAGTTTCAGAACAGTTGACAAAGGAGGTCAGATAGCTCACGATATTTTTAATACTCATAACTATTAAAAGCGAGGATAAAATAAATATCAAAGGATTCAAAAAGCCAATTAGCATAACCCGTAAAGTCAAATATAAAATATGTAATGAAGCAGATAATGATCAGTAAGTAAACTGTTAAGCACATTTTAATTATTGTATTTATTATGTGCCGAGTGTCATATTAATAAAAACATGAAACCCATATTACTATTTATAACGTGATATTACTCGTCGTATTATATAATGATGAAAATACAGATAACATAACAACGTAGCTACACGTGTAACTCTGGCCACTTGACGCAAAATTCGACGGCTTCGGTATACTGCATTTAATAGTATCATTTCAATAATGATTTATTGCTTGCTGAGGAAACTAGTTACTGCGGATATTTTATATATGTATTATATAGATGCGAAGGTGAGCTGTCGATCAGTTTACACTAATACAATGGATAGAAAAGAAAAGCACTTAACGTTCCGATGAGAGATGACATTTTCCACATAATTACAGAAATAGATATCACTACTAATATCATGGTTGCGTTTACTCTGCAAGTGTGTTTAGCTCTTACCAATGAAATTAAATACATTAACTACATAATTATTGAGAAGAATGTATTATTATCATGTAGAAAAGAAAAAAAATATCCATTTTTAATTTTGACCTTTATTTAACGACGAATTTAACGTCGCAATTAAAATAATATTTATTTCCGCATTATAGAATAATTTGGAAAAAATCTGAGTATGTATATATTTTAAAGATTTGGTTAAACGCCAATGACAAAACGACCATCCTTAAAAGGTTACTAATATTATAAAAAAGGTAAGTACATTTTTGTTTTTCAAATTATACAAAACAATTGCTTGTAAGGTTGATTTAAAACTAAGTTGATAAACTGACGATTCAAAAGTACCAACGTAAAATACAAAATACGTTGCAAATTTAAGAGCATGATATTATTTTAAGCGAATCGAATTATACACGTGAAAAAGTATGAGATTCCTTCACATACATAATCTATTCACCACGCTGATACTCAAACATGCACTGGAATTTATAACATTTCTAACTAGTTTCTTGCTTGGATTTGTACATGTTTGCTAAATCGTTTGTTTTCAAAGAATTTAATTCTATCTTGTGACAAAGCCCCCACAGACTCATGTCATTGTCCGAAACCAATCGACCGCAATCTTAATATTCAGCCAAAATCGAAAATGATGTACGTACATTTATACAATTGTATCCATGTGTGTGGTCCCAGAGGTTAAAACGCGTCCAAGCGCCATTGAATATTCAAGGACTTAATTTGTCTTTATAATTCATCTCGTGTTCATCGATGAAGAAAAACATCGTTAGGAAACCTATATTCTATCTAATATCAAAGAAATTCTGCCACACATGTATTTCACCAACCCGCATTGGAACAGGGTGGTGAAATGTGTTCCAAACCTGCTTCTCAAAGAGAGAGAGGAGGCCTTAGCCTTAGTGGGAAATTAATAAGCTGTTTTTGCTATACATATGTAATGCTTTAAGTTAAATTGAGGCTAATAGTAAGTACCTTTGCCATTCATAGTAAAGTAAAAATAATAAGCAAGCATAAAAATTAACAGTTATGCTTGCAAAACAATTTTTACTGATAACTTTACGAAATATATCCTTACTCCTTCGGCTTTAAAAGTGTTATTCAAAATCCGAAAACGTTCTAGTATCGCTGAAAATTCGTAAAAACATTTTACTTTTGTACTTTTCTGTGTGGGAATCACGGTGGATCACTAAAAGGATTTTAATGTTACTTAGAATTTTATTGACATGTCAACACTTCAATATAAAATACTCTATATATTTTAGCGTATATATATCTTGTCTGCACACTTGCGTCTTCTATCCAATTACCTATAAATGTTACAAGAATCGTGACCTTGATAATTTCAAAAGAGTAACTATTAAGTTTCTATTCGCTTCTTCCCGGAATCTATTTTCCAGTGATAGCTTCTAGCTACATTGAATTCTACACTGCACATGTTTGTTCTGAAATGCTTTTAAAAGCAGACATGAATGAAGAATGTTTTTATTTTGAATGTCAAACACGTCATTTTAGGTGTATTTAAAAATAACGTTTATTTTAATGATTATAGTATAATACACTCCTTTAGGTATATAGGCACTGGTGGCTTGTCATATGAAATGTACAAGTTATAAATATACTAGCTGTGCTGTATGTAACTTCATGTGTTTGAATTCAACAAAAGTTATTGTTTTAGCCTACGTTACTCCTTATTACATTAGCTATCTGATAGTACCGTCAAATCCGATTAGCCGGAACAAACAGACAAAAATGATTAAAAATGTTCTTTCGGTACATATACATACGGATTAAGTAAAAAGCGATATTTAAATATCACGAACAGACACTCCAATTGTATGGTTTTTATGTATAGATTTAGTAGCTTTTTTCTTACGATTTTTTTACTAGTTATATACAAGTTTTGAATTCATAAGAAGTTTTGACATCAATAATAATATCAAATTTAACGTAAAATGTTTATATACACATCAACACCGTCTAGGGATATTTTGTATAAAATTCTTAAACTCGAAAAATCATATCCGGTTTTAAAATCTTTTGATGAAAGACTATTTTGTAAACCTTCTTGGACTTCTTCTAAATTTGAATTTGAAAAAAATATATAAAAATAAAATTTTTACGCGACATAATGGTAGCGATGGCCGAAGGTTACGTCTACCTACCGTCATATTACGATATTTTTTTGGGTCAAATTTAAGTTTTATAACAAGTTATCGATTAATTTCGAAGTTAAACCTATTGTGTGCATCATGCAGCGGTGCAATTTAACGAGAGAAGAAATGCTAAGGGCAGGAGGCATGCTTCAAGCTGGGGCTACTCAACAGAGAATTGCTGAGGAGATTGGAACAAGACAAAACGTCATATCTAGGTTATGGTCACGCTACCGTGCTACTGGTGAAGTGACTGAAAGATATCCAGGTGGAAAGCGCATAACCAATCAACGACAAGACCGATATTTGCAAGTTGCCGCGAAAAGAGAACCAAATGTTACGGCACTTCAATTGGTTCAGAGGCTCCAGCCAGAGGACCAGTTGCTTGTGAGTGACCAAACTGTAAGGAGAAGGCTGCATGAAGCTAACCTTTATGCTCGCAGGCCGTTTCATACTCCAGCACTACGCCGAGGAAATCGTGGACGACGACTAGAGTGGGTTCGTGTAAATTTGCTCTCTGGATGATAGGAATAGGAGAAGGATGATAACTAATGGTCTGTAGTGCTGTTTACCGATGAGTCCCGGTTCGGTTTCCATCCCCATATACGTAGCGTACGTGTTTGGCGATTCCCTGGTCATGATAGCCGTCTGCAGCATCTTCAGAAAGTCCATTCATACCACGGCGGCATAATTATGGTTTGGGCGAGAATTTATCTTGGTGGAAGAACAGACCTCGTTTGGATCAGAAACACCATGGCGGCCAAAAAATGTCGTAACGAGATGCTTGTGCCAATAATTTAGCTCCATAGACTAAAAATGGGCCAAGAATTCACGCTCATGCACGATAGCACCCGTCCGCACACAGCGGGAGTGGTGATCGTCACCACTCGTAGATGGTTGTAGGAACAAGACGTATCGGTCTTAGGCTGTCCCACTCAATCACCTGACCTAAACCCCATAGAGCACGCGTGGGCCATACTCCAAAGAAGGGCTTCGAGGAATTTTCCTGCAAATGTTGCGACGGATGAGCCACTTTTTTGCATCTTAGTCGGACCTGGGACAATATACCACAGCAAGACTTGGATAACTTAATTCAAAGTATGAAAAATTGTTGCAGGACGTTATAAATGTCCTGGATAGTTTTACAGACTACTGATTTTTCATATGACTGTTAAAAACAAAAACTTTTTTACATTTAACACATTTTCTTGAGACAAACATTAATTGTTAGTTTACCATTATTTTACGTTTTTTCTTTATTTAAGGATAAAATAGTTTACGCAAAATAATATGGTTTATTATTTATTCTGGAGTATAGTCAGATAAATGGGCTTTATAAAAATATAAACATGTTGCATGTTATCTTTAATAAATTTTGAAATAATTGAGTAAATTCAAAATATCCCTAGACAATGTTGATGTGTGTAGTTGATTTCGTCCTTATTTCATTACATGCTTTGCTAACATATTAAAATTCAAAATATAATACGGAACACTATACATATAGCAACATACTACATCGCTTATAACTTATTTCATTCAGATTCCGAACAATATTTGATGAATTTGAAAAGTCTATAATATGCAATTTTGCTTAGGGCGAACTGGGCTTAATAGTGAAGAAAATATTTAGTATATAATTATAGGGATTTTAACGATATTGATCTAGCAGTACCTAAAATATAATTTCATCAGCCAACGCAACTACTTGTACTGATCTTAATATCCGCCAACGTATCATCTTGACTGAATAATTATGTCGATATTTATAAAACTCAATGAAAATCCAGGCGAGCTACCTTTTACTTTGACTGACCTCCGTTGGAATCAAATTGATTAAGAATTTTATCGGAAATAATTGTTTGCTGTTATACACCCATGGAACTAATTAGAGTTAGAGAGGGATAGCGAAGCGTGTAAGAGAAAAAGTTAAAACAATATTTTTATTCTTTTCTATTTCCTTACTTGTTCTATTACTTTCAATTTTCATTTCAAGCAACAATACTTCACGTGTTATAATTCATTTAAAATCACTGTGTACATTTATAACGAGAATAATTATAGTTTTATAATTATCAACAAGTAAATTATTATAAAAAGAATAAATGCCAGCGAAGTTGATAATGATGCACTTCATTCGCGAACCTTAAACAATTATCTTAAACACCAATAAATCAATTCTAACATTACAAAGAGGTAAGCTTATTTTGTTTATTTATACAGAAACAAATATAATTACATATTTGTTATGGAACTTTGGTACTGCTTAAGTTTAAGATCGAACATACGCTATATGAGTATATAGTATAGTTATATGTTGCATATTTTTTATGCTGATGGTATGGTAGCGATTATCGGTCAAGGCGCTGACTGACGCTTTGGAGTGAACGCTGACAAAAATATAATATACTAGTAGTCGTCTTCGCTTGCGTTTTAGGGTATTGGCTGTCATATGTCATTCAAAAAAGTAACCTATATCCTAACTTTGAGTCCAAATTTTCTTCAGTTCAGCGGCTTTGATCGTCAAAGAGCAGAAGAGACAGACAGACCGACAGAGTTACTTTCAGATTTATAATATTAATATAGATTACGCAACAACTTTATCAGATATATTTGTTTGTCTACAGTCAAATGTAAATGTTAGTGACAGTATATATTCTATGTGTTCGAGATAAATATGCATCTATTCACTCATGAGGGCTCGCACCTCCACTTCCCTCACAAAGTCTTAATGTGGGTGAGACGACTAAGACAAAAAGGAAACAATTTAGATTACATTTGTGAAGTTTATTTTATTAAAATACCATTACCTTAACATGGAGGTACGTGCCTTCTTAATTGAATATATGAATAGACGTTGCTTACAAGTTATAGCTGACACAATATAGTATCTTTTACTCTTTAGAATTATCGGTAGTTTCAGAAATGTAACGAAACGTATATATCGACGCGTGAATAAAATGTGGATTCTTTGATACGCATTAGCACTGCGACGGAATAGATACGGCACGATACGATTAAGTGAAAAACACGAACTAAAATCCTCATTTAGACGTTGAGACGGTTAGCTAGCTTTCAACGAGTTTATCGTATTGGATTTAATATAAATTCATATCATTACATAGTAGAAAACAAAATCGCTTACCGCTGTCTGTCCTGTCTATGTATGCTTAGATCTTTAAAATTACACAACGGATTTTGATGCAGTTTTTTTTAATAGATTGATCGATTCGCTTTTGTGTATAATACATGGAGAATATAAAAAAGACACTAATAGTTTTAGAAGTTTCTATGTAATATAGTAAATTAACATATTCTGTACAATTTTTAGTATGTATGTACCAGTGCGAAAACGAGGCAGATCACTTGTTATGAATAAAGCTGGTTTAATTATATATATTTTTAAGAGGGATTTAATTGCATTCAATATCTCATTTTAGATGTTTACCTAGTTGTTACGTTAGGGCTTCTTACAATGATAATCATACCCCACACCACCTACATTATGTTGCGTCAGTACTAGTTGGAGTAAAAAAACAAGGTTTATATATTTATAATAATATTTTATATTATGCTGGAATAAATTTTCCATGTTATGTAATTTTTAAGTTATAATATAAATAGTGGCGCATGATTTACGGTTTATTTTTAAATAAGTTTTCATAGACGGTATATAGAATGCATTTTATTATTGAGCTAGACTAGCTAATGAACTAGAATATTGCAAATAAACCTCACTACTCAATCATTTATACTTTAAATAAAAATAAATGAAATAATAAGTAAATTTTAGGTGACCTATTTCCCCGTGTGCTTTCCCGCTGTCGATCAAAAACACGTTCTCGCTACAAACACTCTATTTAGTCAATAAAAACCGCTCTTCTGTCGGCCGTTTCACGAACACTACACATAAATCCACACCGGCTGTCTGCGTTATCAGTAAAAAATGCAGTAGCGTTACGCCCGTTTTTATACGAACCTTGTGCAATTAAAAATTTAAATAAATAAATAAATATCGCACCCAAGGTAAGCGTGTATATACTAATGACTTTCGTCATAAGTCTTGATAATTTAAGACCTCGTGCATACGGCTCTAGCTGCATAGGCTGTACCGGACCGCAAATAATAACAATTTACAATTAAAAAAATGATTCTCTTGTCGTGCGTGGACCGCGTACGAACCGCATACGAAACTGCTGTAGAGCTACAAATTCGTAAATAATAACGCCACATGCGTTACATCGTGATGTGACACAATGTACACGAAGCCTTACAGTTCCGTATAAGACGATTGTGATTGGAGGGTTGCGTCGGTGGCTCAGGTTAATTACAACGCAGCCGTTTGACATGATTATCATTCAATTTGAATTAAGACAGATCATTAATAATCAGATCTGTATCGATATGTATCGTAACATTGGTTTCGAATTGATGACATCATTCTCTAATGTATTCGCCCAAATTGTTTAATAATTAAAAGCACGAAATAAAAGCGGTCAAGATCACATCTTAACGATAAGACAGACATTTCAACTGTTTTTACGGAATAGTTTATAAGACATTTTATATCAATGGAGTTTGCAGTTAAAATGACGTCACCAAAATTATTTAATATTATTGAAAAAATCTGTTTATTAAAAAAACACTATATTATTTAGAATATATAAGTGATTGGTGAACGCTAATCATAACCGAAGTTTATGTTCTACCACTTATCTGTACACTAGGTTGAAGGCATTAGAGCAGCTGGTATAGTGGATTTTCGTCACAAATGTTATCTTTAAGGCAAAAGGTAGTCTTGGCCAAGCACTGGAAAACGTAACTGTATTGTAACTTATACAAGATAACTAGACATTTATGTTCACGAGGCTGCTGTGTAAAACCAGTGTTTCAATCTGTATTAATTATTAAGCTAATTAATATTATCAGTTTTAATATTTTTAATGTAATCGGTAAGACTGGCAATTGGAAAAAATGTACCACCTGATAGTAAATGACTATCACCATCCACAAACAACAAACAACAACAACAGCCTGTAAATTCTCACTGCTGGGCTAAAGGCCTCCTCTCCTTTTGAGGAGAAGGTTTTTTTGGAACATATTCCACCACGCTGTGCCAATGCGGGCAGAATTTCTATGAAATTTGTCACATGCAGGTTTCTTCACGATGTTTTCTTTAACCGCTAAGCACGAGATGAATTATAAAGACAAATTAAGCACCTGAATCAGCGGTGCTTGCCTGGGTTTGAACCCGCAATCATCGGTTAAGATGCACGCGTTCTAACCACTGGGCCATCTCGACTCCAAAAACATCGGTGATGTAAACAATATTAACCAATGCACCGCCAACATTGTTGTCCCTTGTGCCTGTATTAATACTGTCTCTTAGCCGTCAAACCGAAGCATAATAAATATTACATATTTTTGTTTGACGATAGAATATCTGTGATGTGGTATCATCCCAGACGGCTTGCACTAAGCTCTACGGCTTAAAGTAATACATTTTTCATATAATTCTAGTAAGATATTAATCGTATTCTGAAGAGTACTTGTACGAAAGCGGCCGACAGACATGTGAACGAGTCTCGACAATTGAGACTGTAAGGAGGATTTATATATTTATATTGTATTTGTGAAAATAAATAACTGGAATATTTCTAGTAGTTTATCATAACGTTCTTATATGATATATTTTACAAAGGTAATATAAAATATATAAATAACATGACTTGCTTTAACGCAAAGTCATTAAAGACTGCGTAACTATATTCTTAACGTTACGAGACAATGTATGTATTACTGTTATAATATTATTATCATTTCCAATTCTAAGTGCATGCTTACCTGTGATAATATTAATTTATATATCGAGTGAAGGATTTCTGGTAGAGGGGAGATCGATGATATGTCTCTAGATTATTTTCGCCTATTTACATGTCGTCTTTGAGTAAAGTCAAACACAAATTACTTTATTCAATACTGGTTCTTGCTGGCGCCTTCTTTCGCTTTTTAGGGAGTTGATGGTCACGAGTTATTTCCTTGGAGTTCAAGTTTGCTACATAACAAATTTTATCAAATTCAGTTCATTGGTTTGATAGTGAAAGAGCGACAGATAGACAAAGTTACTTTCACGTATATAATATTAGTATATCGATCAGTGATTCCCAAAAGTGTTCCAGATAAATCCCCAGGGGTCCACGGGAGGCATGATGGGAGTCTACGTAGGCGTGAATAAAAAATGGAGGTACATAAGATGTTAATGAGGTCCAAAAATTTATCTGCTTTTGATAGTAAAGAGCAAAAATGTAAGCATTGTTATATTATCTTATTAATTTTTTCTTGTAATTCCATTCTTTTAATAAGTAAAGTGTAGGAAAACGTACTATTTTACGTTTTTAGTATAGGTACCTATCGGAATATAGGGATAGAACTCAGAAGCGATACCTTTTTAATTTTTTGGCGACTTTAAGAATGTGTTAGAAATGTAGCAGCAAACCGAAACCAAGAAAATTTAAAAAGTGGTCATCGAGAATAATAAGTTTGGGAACTACTGGTATAGATTGAAGAATTACGCTTACTTATGGATAATCAAATTAAACACTACCACCGGTTCCGTAAAGATAATATCTTGAGCTGAGAAGAACCGACGTATAATAGCCACCGGTTAGGATACCGTCTGACATTCAGTAAATAAAAGAGGAAACTAAGTGAACTCAGAGCTAATAAAGTGCTGTAAGAAGCGTATGCAGTATTGTCCATCACGCTGATTTCATCATTAGAATTAAACTTGGTTATATTTTTAGCACATTATGTTTAAAGGTTCCTTTTTTAATTTAGCTTATCACCGAAATTAGAGAGGAAATTGTCCGTCGCTGCGGTTTCCAACTTAGAAGCCGAAATTATTACATAAACGCAAACATACATTTTATGTATACGTGTTTCATGTTTGTTAATGACGAAAATCTTATAAATATGTATTAGAAAACTAAAGTTGTTATAAAGTTATCAGAAAAACAGATTAAATGCAAGTTTATTTTTAATGGTGTTTTTTTTTCACAGATAGATCTCTGGGTAATACCCCAATTATTCAAGACGGAACTAAAGATCTATTTACTCATGTAGGCCCCCCACGTCACAATGCATTAGTAGGAGTGAATGAAACTCGTACTTACATGTCTTAGTGTGCGTGATAAAACAATTAATAAATATATATACAGGCACCCCTTCGACTATTTACATCTACACCTATTTGAAAAACAAATATATATATAAGCATAACTATATACACAAAGATTAAGGTTGCGATGCATATCGTGACAATTATTATTTTTTCTGTTTGAATGAAGTGACGTGCATTTATGAAACACGTTCGGAATTAACGATACGACGATAAATCATAAAGTTTAATCGCTCGAAATAATATGACATCCTTATTTCGATATTATACTATGACTGCATAATAATTTTCACATAAAAAACATTTAATCACACGCCTCAATTTCAGATACTTTTTATGGAGCGAAATTAGTGAAAATTTAAGCGAAAATTGCGCTGCAGCCGAAATCCGCTTAAGGTTTGTGCTTATCGTGGCGAACCTCAGCCGGTAACCTTTTTAACGCCATATTCGAACTTAACCTTAAACTCGAATGAAATTTTCTTGTTTATCTAAATATCCCGATAATATCTCTGCTAAACAATAATAATGAGCAATCTATTATAAAACATTTATTTTAGAAATTTATTTGGTATATATTTTTATTTTTTTTGACTAAACCCTTTTTTTTATTAAATTTCGAATTTATATTATACTCGTAACTAAAGAGAGGCGTGTCTGGACCTTGACAAGCGGTCTTAAAAACATGCTTGAATTGAATTCATAGTAAATATCTTGTATAATGCCACTATAGTTCAACACAACTTAGATGTAGCATCGGAAAATTCAATAAAACCGTTTGCTGCCGATTTATACAACCAATAGAAATAGCTCCCTATCGCGCCATTCGACGCTATTTGACACTATAGATTCTCGCGTCAGTTTAACCCTAGAAAGTAAGTGCATTTAAAGCGACGGGTCAAATTGACGAATATATTAGGTCATATGATAATATGATTCAAAATGCTTCTGTTGCCAAATTTAAAAAAATTGTTAAGGAACACTTGTGTGCAAAAGGTTACTATACAATTAGCGAGTTTATGTTTGATAGCACACCTTGGGAATGAAACGATCGCCTCCTGGCTATTTCTAATCATATACTACTATGTATCTTATTAATTTGACAAAAAAAAAATAACAAAAAAAAGACCCGCTGAGTTTCTTTCGCCGGTTCTTCTCAGGTCAGGATGTTCCTTTTTCCGAACCGGTGTTAGTGTTTATTTGACAATTAATAAGTAAGTGTAATGCTTCTATATTGAATAAAGGAACTGAGTTTGAGTTTGAGTTTGAGTTTGAGTTTTGAGGTTTGAGTTTGAGTTTGATATTAAAAGCTATTACGTTTTTATAAAGATCATATTTAATTATTATTTATTTATTGTAAAAAGTTACACCAACGACTTATCACTAAACACTTAAAAAAATAAAATATTTAATATGGGTAACATTCGAGGTGATACATCTTTATAGGTGTAAACAACAATGACATAAGAACTTAATATTGATAATTTGGGATAGCGTACTTAATTCGGATATGATCGGTTTTACGAATTTTGTCGATGATACATCTAAATTGTGTCGAACTATACCCGCATGCTTAAAAAATACACCCATTTAAAACACCCTTAACGTCTTACGTCAAAACGATACCTCCAACGCATTGAGTCGTATGACATAATTTGTGATTTTTCAGGAGAGCGATTTTTAACTTTCATGTTTGCATTGCTCAGCTACCAAATACAGTTTTTTTAATCATTTTATCAATTTAAGATTTGGTACACAGCACAGATTGTATGTTAGAGAGTATAATAAAGCTTTTCTATTAAATTAAAAATTCATATTTTAATGAAAATCGGTAAAAAATAAAACCTTACTTAAAACATACATAAAGTCGCAACTTCTGTATTGCAAAGTTTTTCGGAACTGAGCTATGGTTCACGTGTGTACGCTCTAATGGACCAACGCAAATCGTCGCACCTGAAGACACGATTATATGCGCAGCAATTTAAATATGATAAGACTATTAGCGAGTTAAAATCTCCGTATTTAAAGAAAATATGGTTTTCACGTACGTGTAGTATTTATATTTTAATATATTATAGTACCAACATCTCATTTTTACCAAAAATCATGTTACGACCTAATGCGTGGGAGGTGTCGATTAAAGAGGTAACCAAGTATTAGAAGTCAAAGCCAAAAATCTTTATTCAATAGAAGTGTTACCATTGCTTATTGATTAACAAAAATCTACCACCGGTTGGGAACTAAACACTCCGGACCTTAAAAGATACCGGCGAAAGAAACTCAGATATAGTAAATGGTTTCATATTTCGCATCAATATTATTGATACACATTACTTGAATGTTATAAATATATGGATCTATTTTTATTTGATATTTGTAAATGCCTGCGTCATAGCTATTATAAATGCATCGGTTAAGTCCGCTTTTACTTTCCTATGTGGCAATGAATAATGGCCTTATTGACGCCTATCGTAGTATATTTAATATATTAGCGTGAAGCCAGTTAAGTTTTTTTTTCTATTCAAATTATTTTTCAATTCAATTCTAATATTTGTAACTGAGTTCTTATTTCCCAATGCTTGAATGGTTGGTTGAATTATTAAATAATTAATCTTTTTTATTTTTTATATAAAATGATAGTATTTTTTTTAAAACACTTATAATAAGTACGAATATAACCATGCAAATCATGCAGGTAGGTAGGTAGGTCAACTAATAGTCAAAAATTTTATGTGGTATTTCAGATATATTTTTATAAGGCAATAAAAGAAAAACGAAAATAAGCCCCTGAAATTTATTCAGACCATTTTCATCGACCAATTGTTCACGGGAAAAATAAAAAATATTTAGTCACAGAATGATCCGCTATCATTGAAAGAATTCATAACCAATACATAGAATAAACAAATTTATTTAACTATTATTAATAAAACTATATTATAAATAGTACACTGAGTAAACGCGTCACGCAAACACAAGAGGGGATACGCGAGTCAAGCTGTTAGTTGTGATGGTATGGGAAACTCTGCGCACATAATATGTAACCAATAATCAAAAATGAATATCAAGAAAAATCGATGAAAATTTAGATATACCTATATATAAGTGTATTTCAGTATTTAAAGGAGAAAAAGCAAAGACAAAATATTCAATACTTGATGGTTGGGATTTTTGCAAGCCCGTCTGGGTAGGTACCACCCACTCATCAGTTATTCTACCGCCAAATAACAGTACTCAGTATTATTGTGTTCCGGTTTGAAGGTGAGTTAGCCAGTGTAACTACAGGCACAAGGGACATAGCATCTTAGTTCCCAAGGTTGGTGGCGTATTAACGATGTAAGGAATAGTTAATATTTCTTACAGCTTCATTGTCTATGGGTGATAGTGACCACTTACCATCAGGTGGCCCATATGCTCGTCCGCCAACCTATACCATAAAAAAATCAAATACATAATGCAACTTGTGTGCAAGATTTTTTTAACATTTACTTTACTGAAACTGAATTGATCAATTCCTAGAAAATTCACGAAGCGACAAAGAAAACAATGTTACTCCGATACCAGTCATTAGCTTTAACTCTTTACGTAGGAGTGACGAAGGTTAAAAAACGATTCGAAGAATTTATATATTGATTTTAATGATGTAGAAACAGTTTCTTGGAAACACACTGTGAAAATGTAAACTTTAAATTTTGAATAAAATAATTGTTGATTAATTTAAGAAACTAATTCATTAATCATAATTAACTGTTTATTTTAATTATTAACTTAAATTGTAATAGTAATTTGTTTTGGTATGTATCTTATTTAAGGCAGCGTTTTGCATTTGTTTCACACTCTTTTCAAATCTTCACAAAACTATGTTTTTTGAAATGCTGATTTTCTTTTAGAAACATTATGAGTGGAGATTGGTGAAGACAGTATTCAACAACAGCCTGTAAATTTCCCACTGCTGCACTAAAGCCTGCTCTCTGTTTGAGGAGACCGCTGAGCACGAGATGAATTATAAACACAAACCACCAATATATCGCGAGACAGCACCGCAACGACGCTTGGCGGTATTGTACGGACACGTATGTCCTTATCTATATGAAAAATGTTATATGTCCGGTATCATATAAGCATTGAAATACCTTGCTTGTAATTTATAAGAGACATATTTTTTATTATAAATAATAACTTTATCCGAACACGTGTTAGTCTGATTCACGAAATGGTCGTAACTCGTAACATTCCAAAGTCATTATAGTTGAAACTTTCGTATTATAAGCACTCTTTAGAATTAACAGATAATAGAAGACAGGAAGACGTTTAGATATGTAAACAGAAAAATGGCAGCTTGTATAATTTCATGCCTATCACAGCTAGGCTAAGGCTCTCCTACCTCTGCTCTGCTACTATGCTGGTTACATGGGTCACATGTCAATTTATACCAAAAGTAATTCTTAAGATTTAAAAATAACTATGTCAACTTGTGTAATCATAACATGTCAATTACAAATTAGAAAAACCGGTAATTCAAATTTGATATTTTTTAATTTGTATACTTGTAATACAGACATGAAATTTCACGCCAGTAGTCTAAATTTATACAGGTGAACTTAGTTAATAACAAGTTAACGCCCGCGGCCTCGCTTGCATTTTAGAGAGGTTGTTTGTCATGCATTAGGAAAAAACTTAGCCTATGTGATTACTTGAAGTTCAAGTTTGCTTCACACCAAATAGAGCACAGAGCGACATACAGACAAAGTTACTTTCCCAATTATAATATAAACATAGATAGTTAAAGTCTCTTTTGGTGTATATGTTAAAAAAAAAAACCATATTTTTACATAACTTTAGCTTCAAAAACTATAACCGTTTAATTGAAAGCAATGTAGTTATACTTGTCGAAATCTATCATCACTTGGGGCGGTTTGTGTTCAAACATTTCGAAATTAAAAATTGCTTCAAATATTTACCGAATATAAATTGAAATGTTACCGAAATGACGGGCTGACGGTTTGTCGCGAACGGCGCGCGTGCATTTGATACACAAAGGACTCAATAACATGCATCGGCTAATATCAAAGAGTGTATGCTGAAGCTTTGTAATCATTCATTTAAAATATTAACATTCGAACAATTAACAGCATCAGCGCGTTTTCTACTTATATGGTATTCCATTAATCAAAGTTCGAAATCGAAACAAAAATAAATAACACGAATTTTATCTATACATATAATAAAATTGGAGTGTCTGTTTGTAGTAATAAAATAGCCCTTTTTTACTCAATGCATTTGTATTTATAGACGGTACATGTACCAAAATAACATTTTTTGCAATTTAGTCTGTTGTCTGTCTGTTTGTTCAGGTTAATATCTGAAACGGCTAAACCAAATTAGGCCTAGTTAAACAATAAATATTTACCTCGTATTAGTTTAAATTGTGTTTATCGGAAGAGAGGTAATAAGTACAGTTGTATTATGTACAGAACACACATGAAACGATATTTATTAAAAACATAATATAAATTAAAGTAATAATGGCAGCGAATTTTAATTAACCTTTATTACTTCAAATTGAGTTATTTCGAGAGTAAAGTACAAAAGTCATTATATTTATCTGATAAAATATACACATCGTCATTATACATGATTCAGTCTCCAGTACAAAATTTAAATTAGCAAATCTAAAAAACTAATGCTAAATTAAATATTGATGAAGTATATTACTGGAAAATTGCTTTAGAATACCACTGTAAATGCCTAGGTTTTTGCAAAAAGAAATGCTATGTTTTTTTTTATACGTTATACAGAAAAATATTCGTATGATTTTTTCGAACATTTTTTCTGTTATACGATTTTGTTTATCGAAAGCCAAAGCCAATATCCGTCACGTCGATAGAACACCTGTATGTATACCTGTGTGCGTGAACATGCATTTCGCAGATGTATAACAATCAAATTCGGAATGACATCGAAAACCAATAAACTAGATATGGAAATGATACATTTCAATTTAGCAGGCGGATAGATTTCACGGAATTAAACTAATAAGCTACCTTCTGCCTTCCCGAACAGTTATCTATTCACGAGCGACGCTGAAATAGCAGCATATTTTGACACTGCCGGTATTCAATATTCAGCAAATTGAATCGGATACATTCCACTAAACTTAATGCGTCTGCAGTTCTCACTCGAAATTCAGCGATTTGCGGCTGATTCTAAACATTATTAAGCAAGTTGTACCAAAATTATATTAATAATATATCAGTGGTAAGTTTAAACATTGCAATAAGACATTAAAACCATTCCTTACATCACTAATGTCAAGATGTTATGATTATCAATTGTTTTATTCGAATTAATTATAGTATGACACAACTTAGATGTCGCATCGGCAAAATTCGTAAAACCGATCACATCCGAATGAAGTACGCTAGCCCAAATTATCAATATTTATTTCTCACGCAAATATGATCTTTGCACAAACGTAATAACTTGTAATATCATATGACCTAATATATTTGTCAATTTGACGCTTCGATTTACATGCACTTGCTTTCTCTGACGCGTGAATCTATAGCGACGAATAGCATCGAATGGCGCGATAGGGAGCTATTTCTATTGGTTGTGTAAATCGGCAGTAATCGGCTTTATTTTCATTCCATTGCATTTTCCGATGCTACATCTAATTTGTGTCTTACTATACTCAATTCCGAAAAAGAAAAAGTATTTTGACGTTCATTATCGTTTCGATGTGAAATTTCGGATTTGAGACACATTTTACGGAAAAATCAACACCAGTGTCAAAGGAATTCGAAAATATTCTGTATATTTTCGTAATCGTCAAACTTTATGAGGTATTTATTTAGTATATTTGTTCTACTTCTTCTTCTTTAATATATATTTTAATTTATTTGAATATTTCATGATTTAGTCAAAATTCATTCTAGCGTCATACTATCAAGACAAGGATTCATTGAGGATTTTCCCCGAACGCATTAATTAATTTAAAAAACATTAATTTCTATATACATGTACAACGTCTAATGGACGTCAGTGTGACGTATAATAATGAAAATTGTTAAACAGAATTTCAACGGTTGAATGCTCCAGCATTCAATTAATGTGAACCGATGCTGGCATACTGTTTGAGGGTATCAAATATTATGTGTGTGCGAAATGTTATTGTGAAAGAAACAACGTCACTACTTGTTATTAATTTATCATAATAACTTTTGGAATTGAGAATGAAACGATCGCCACCTGGCTATTTGTTTTTTCAAATTCAATTGTGTATATAAGAGACAAAAAAAACCGCTGAGTTTCTTTCGTCGGTTCTTCTTAGGTCTGGGTGTTTTCTTTTTCGAACCGGTACTATTTTGCCCATCAATAAGTAAGTGTAATGCTTATATATTGAATGAAGTAATTTCAGTTTGAGTTTTAGCTTGACGCGTAGTTGGACGACATTTCAAATTTTGATTTTTATTTTAAAAACGTTTATATCCAATTTTGAATGTTGTGACGCACTTTACGTTGAATTTTATTTGAACCCGCTTACGCCAAAGATATCCGAGTGTAAGCGTTTCTTTATTATGTTTTTTGTTTTGTTGTTTGACGATTAATTAGCGCTGTGTTCTGCGAAACCGGCTTCGGTGCTAACGGTCGTGGAATCATTCTCCGCTTGTGACGTATTACATATTTGTATGACTATAGATGATATAGATATTCATCAAGGCCTCGTCGTGTGCAAACGGCTATTGATTTAAAAAATATCAATAAATGATTTCCAATAAATGAAATTCAAACTATTTAAATCAACCATTTAAGTCATAAAACAAATAGTTTTGCTAACGAATACTAATAATAATCATAATTGATATTTTACATGTCTTTTCGTCTTCTTCTTCTTTGCTCAAGACCTATTTTAATAAACACGTTTGAAATCGTCATAGATATGTGTTACAATTATTTCACATTTATTTTAAATTAAAAAAAAATTACAAGATGTGAAACTCCCCGCTACCACTGAAACTAATATCTCAGTAACGAAATTACAAAAACAAATGAATTCCGTATTTCTTTAGTCAAAATACGAACTTGTTTTAATTAAACTTTGGAACTAACTAGTATAAAGTCGAAAGACACGTTGTGTGACTTTATGCATTTGAAACCCATTACGAGCAAGACGTATGACAAAGTTTGTTTCAGTTCCGAGTTGGACATAGAGTGAAATAATACGGACGCGTTACTTCACTTCCACATCAAATCAAATATATTACTTGTGACTTTGATGTGAGCTAAAAATAAGAGTCGCATAAGTAACAGCCTGTAGGAATCCCACTGTTGGGCTAAGGCTTTTCTTCCTTTTAATGAGAAAGTTTGAGCATATTCCATTACTCTGCTGTAACGCTGGTTAGCTGATTGATATATGGCAGTTTTTTTATAGTGACAATATATAGGTTGTCTCACCATGTTTATCTGGAAATTATACATATGAAATTTCAGTTCACTAGCCCGATCAAAATCGGTTAAAAAACCTAGAATGTTCTGTAAATTCTCCTCTTGCCATCCCAATTATATTTCGGATCGGTGCAGCATATTTTCCTATTAAATACTACTCTTTCTAACGCCATCTCACAAGTAACATTCTTTCCAGCCATATCGTCTTTTAGTCATCCTCAAACTTTATATCCATTCTCGTCTATGCACAAGATCTTCCTTGTAACATGGTCCTCACTCTTCCGCAAAACATGCCAAATGCCCATACCGTGACCATCGGATAATATTGTTAATAATGATGATTTAAAAAATATATATTTTTAGAATGGCTCCATTGTCAGGCCATAAGCCACGATTGTGTGGATAAAGAGAAAGTTTACTTATTTCGTTACTAGCTTTTAAAATCGTTACTGTATTGCTTTTTAGAATTAAAAATTGGTACAACTAGTTCAGTGTAACGAAAAGAATCGAGAAGCGGTATCTAACATTAATTTAATTATATATTTAAGCGTCAACGGTGCAATGCTTTACGGGCCGCCTAGCGACGTAAATGACGCAGGATCGATTTCGGGCTAATGTCGTACCCACTCCTAACACAAGTGATAAACTTAAAAGGAAGGGTAAATAGAAATATTGGAAAATTCTTAATTAATTTGATGCATAGCTAGTATTATTTTTAAGTAAAAAATTATACTTTATAAGTTTGTTTAATTTCAATTTATACAAATAAACGATTAATAGAAATATGTCGCGTTAACAATCATGCAAATGAAGTGTATACTTTATTAAATCCATTTAATTTATTGAAAACGAATCGAACACAATAAAACGATAGCTATAATCTGCTTAATCGGCATTTAACAAAATAGATTCTGCGTAATTTCATTTGTACAATAGTCGGATTAAAAATAAAAAATGTACACAAAGTATGTTTGTTAAGATGACTAAAAAAATCAATGTCTACTGAGATACTCTAATAGCCGCGTAGTCATGCCTCTTGTGATTTGTTTGTAAACAATTGTCTGATAGACTCGCGCGCAGCTTTGTAGTGCTCGACGATGGCTCCGCGCCAGAAAAGTGTACGCAATTGAAAACAAAAACTGCACAAAGTTTCAACTCAATCGAATGAATGGTCGAGGAAAGCGTACGGGAGAAAGGAAAAATATTACTTTAAAAAAAAACGCGTATATATTCTTAATCCATTGGAAATTGGAATGGATGAATAATATTGCTTTCCGTAACAAGGTTGTTTTTTTAAATCTCGGTGAAAATATGCGATAACAATTTTCTTCCATGTAAAGTGATTTTCAATATCGCTGTTTGCATTGAAATATCAACTAAAACTCCAGAGGTAGCCGCTTCTCTTTGAGGGCTTCACGGGATTGGTTGTGCATGACACCGTGACGCCCTGACGACTGGCCCACCTATGCGGGCCTCAAACGCGGAGTGGGTATGGCGTTAATCACACTCAGCCGAGTGATCTCTGCTGACTATCAACGGCAGGACATTTCCGGCCGTTAATAGTCAGAAAAGGTCTATGGGGCCAAGTGGCTAACTCCATCTTGGTTTGGTTTGAGTCCAGCTACACATCATACCTCCTGCTTTGTTATCCCGTGCAGTATGTTAGTGTACCTCTTTAGGTTCTATACCCAGCGACTCTAGTGATCAGATCGCCCCCAATGATACAAAGTCTGCGTATCAATTTAACTTCGCATGTAATACGTATGTGTCTGTATGTTGATAGTTTGGGTTGCGGGTTAGAAGGTTAGAACATATAATTTTTCATTTTTTCACCCTTCAATGACTCAAAATGGAGATGTAACCGCAACTTCAGGTAGTTTTTGGCGAAGAACCACGAACCATCTTTTGTTTCAATGAATGGATATTTTTTACATACATACATTCAATATGTATTAAAAAATGTATAGTGATAGATTCTCTACTACGAAGTATACCGTTAATCAACAGGGTTTCATAAAGGAGCATAAGAACTTATAATAATAACAATTATTCATTCATGTCCAAAGTCCATGCGGTCAAGTCGCACTGCTTATAATTTAATAAAATTATATCTCTCGTCTATATTAAGACAACGCAAGTAAATCCAGTTATTCGAAGGCTATAATCAAAATTATTTTGGTCAGTTTGATGAGTAGGTTAAATATGTAGTATAATGTACAATACATTTTTACTTTTCGATATAAGTAATACAATTAACCTTGATAAAAGTGTTCTAAAAGTGATAGTAGAACTAGGTCGAAGAGGGAGCCGGAGGTACATAATATGCGGGTGACTTAATGCTTCTCGACGGAAACTGCATCCGATACGTACTTTGAAAATACACGTTATTATACAACAACAAAAGCCTTTAAATTTCCCACTGCTGGGCTAAGACCACTCCCTTTGAGGAGAAGTTTATATGTAACACTTTTTTTATCTTATCATATGTATATTACTATATATGAGAGAAAGTTTTAAGTGTCTATATAATATTATGCAAGTAAAGACGCATCGCAGATTCACACGCTTTTATTTTAGACTATTTACGTGCAAAATGCGACTTTTATATTCTTGTTAATTAAACTATTTCTTTATGAAGGTATGTACACAGTCAAAGCTTATTTTATTACATTAATTATAATATAACAGCCTTAAGTCTCAGTCAATTCAGAAACGATAAACCCTATGGATTATTATTGGTAATTGGATATTATAATAAATTTATAGTACGACACAACTTAGATGCAGCATTACTGCCGATTCACACAACCGATAGAATAGATAGAATAGCTCCCTATCGCGCCATTCGACGCTATAGATTCTCGCGTCAGTTCAACTCGAGAAATCAAGTGCATGTAAATATGATATAACAAGATATTACGTTTGGTGTTAAGATCATGTACACATAAGAAATAAATATTGATAATTTGGAATAGCGCACTTAATTCGGATGTGATCGGTTTTATGAATGCCGATGCTACATTTAAGTTGTGTCGTACTATACGTGTATATATAAAATCGACGGAATTATGTAAAACCTGTGCTTATATCTTCTAGAAACTTCAAGGAGATCATTCCTGGTAAGTGAACCGCGACAATTATTACATTTCATTTTATGTCCTTCAAAGCGATGCCGACAGATCATATTATACTAGAGCTCCGCTTCTATTGCATCTGGTGCACGGCTCTTTAAAAATGACCTTTCGTTAATATGGGCATACTTGAAATCGGAGCTCTACTAATATTGGTTGGGGTTACGAAAAAATCTTGTTCAATTCGTAGATGTCCCGATCCCGTCGTCGCTTCATAGCGAAGTAAATTATATATCAGATTTTATATCAAATGTGGTATGAAATATAAGAATCTTTTCAAACTAGTTTGTTTTTTTTATAGTGGTAAGCGGGCAGCCAAATGGCCTTCCTGATAGTAAGTGATCACCACTGCCCATATTTAACTATAATGTTAACAATTATTACCATGGCAAACTAAGACAATTTACAAAATAGATTTGTAGTTTTTAACATTTAGTAAAATGATGACATCGAGGAGAGAATTATTTATCAAACTCAAGACGCTAAATATCTGACTACAAACGGAGTTACCATTTTCTAAATTATTTATATTGTCTATGCTTTGTTTCATAAAAATATTTTGGAATTTAAACGAGATTGTTCGAATTTTAAACCCTGATTTTTGAGCTCGATAGTAACTTACATCGTCAAGTATCCATTAAAAAAAACTAAACCTACTCGTGGTTTAAATTAAGAATTTGCGCCAATTAAGGAAATATATATTCTATTTGTATCTCCTATAATCCTTTGAAAGGAAAATATGAATGAAATTATAAAATGTTCATACCTCTGTTGTTGCTCAGTTAGTGCAAACCGATAGAGTAAGTTGATGGTGTAGTACAGAGTGAGGTAGGCAAGCAGTTCGCGCCAAACCAGCTTATAGACACTGCCGCGCCATCTGAAACAATTCATTATCATTAAAATTTATACATTACGTTTTTTTTCTTTATGTCAGCAGTGGATGAGACTATGCAGCCACACGAGAGAATCATTTCCAGTGCAAGACGGATTTTTGTTTGATTGTTTTATAAATAAAAACGTTTTGTAATATTTTTTTTGGTACACTGTCAGACGGATATATCGTAGCGCTGAGTTGTAATTGGTCACCAGACCTTATAGATATCCTAAAAAAAATTAATCTTGCAATCACCAATGCTCCACTAACTTTGGGAACTAAGATGTGCGTCTGCGTTTACACTGGCCAACTCACCCTTCTATTAAAAATAAATATTGATAATAAGAGGATGTTATGAGTCCAGAATCAGCGGTTTCTAGTTACATAGCCAGGGCTTGGATGCAATTATTTTGAATACGAGGAGTATTGCATCGACGCAAACAAAAAAAATACTGTTATATTTGTTATGTTTTTCGAGTTTTCGTTTGTTCAACGGTATCTGAGTTAATAAAGGTACAATTATAAAATAATTTATGAAGTGGTTGGCAGTTGAATAAACGGTGAATTTACAATGTAAGGTAACAGGAACATAACATCGTAAGTTCCAATTAAAAAAAAACAAATTTATACTAATATATACTTACTACTAATATTATAAATGTCAAAGTAACTCTGTCTGTCTGTCTGTTTGTCATTCTTTCGCTAACAAACCCAAATGAACTGAATTTGATGAAATTTGTTATGAAGCAAACTTAAAGTCTAAGGAAGGATATAGGCTACTTTTTTCGTTTATCACGTGACAACCAACCCATAAAACGCGAGTGAAACCGCGGGCAAGAACTAGTATACACTATCAATTTTGTCATTAAGTTGTACGTGACGCCGTGAATCGTGGTCTTCATACGAAATATTTCATTCTAATTAATCAATTGACACTTTATCGTTGACTAACTGTACCTACTTACCAGTTATATCTCGATAGGTATAAAATATTAATCATAACCGAAGGTTATGGGTTTAAGCTCCAACAAGCACGACTGAATTTCCATGTGCTTAATTTCTGTTTACAATTTAAATCCGTGATCAGTAGAGTGAATATAAAAGTAGTGTTAAATTGTACCACATCTATCTCCATTCACAAACTTACATTGTAACAGTATAGGCTATTTAACAATGCGAAAAATAAAGTGTCAATTATATTATTGTAATCAGTATATATTATGAGTTTTAAAATAGATATTCATTAAAATTTTGATATATTTATTAACGAAAGTTGAAAATAAATAATTTATTAAAAAATCAAACAGATAGACATAGAACGGTCCTGATTGGTCGGGTTTATGATGACGTCACTTTCTTGTAACCTCGTTTGACTAAACTGTATACGGATTATATGTACTACAGATTACAACACAGGCAAGTGACGTCACCGACCCCACTACAGCGCCATATTGTTCAACTAGCGCTTTCACGCGCTATTTAAATACGAAATTTTTAATTTGATATTTTTTGGCAAATATCTAAAAATAAAAAAACGAATAAAAACTACGAAATAATATAAAATGGATTTTAAAAACCAGTCAAATAGCCTATTGAATCTGCTCCCTCTCTCAGTATTAGCCCAGCAGTGGGATTGACCGATAATTATTTATCCAGTACGCGGTAGTGAAATCACTTTGAATATTATAATCCCCACTAATGTTATATTGCGAAAGCGTGTTTGTTGGCCGAGAATTACTAATTCGACCTTGCGATTTTTTATTTCGAATCGTTGTTAGCCAAAGCAAGGCGATTCGGCTTAGATTTGAACTACGACTTCAAAACTAATTACTGTATACATAATGTGATTTTTAAATATACATTTTAAGTGTATGTATCGACAAATTTAAAAAATTTCATTTACAGTCACCCATAATAACTCGAACAAGGAAATCACACAATAGAACTAAATTTATCTCAAATGTAACAGAAACCTTTAAAAGTGTAACGACCTCAAAATCAATATCTTTATTCAATATAGACCATTTATTGACTGTGAACAAATAAATATTGGACAACATCTAATACATTACTCGGATCCCAATGTAAGTAACTAAAGCACTTGCGTTATGGAAAATCAGAAGTAACGACGAAACTACAAACACCCAGACCTAAGACAACATAGAAAACTAATGAACTATTTCTAAATCAACTCGGCCGGGAATCGACACACACTATTCGACCATTGAGATCGTCAAATAAAAAAGAAATCTCAATGTAATAACGTAACTGACAAATCCAGCCAAAACATACAATAAATGCTACTGATATTTATATAAAACAAATATGTCATTTATTTCTCTCTTGCGTGAGATTATTATTTAAAAGGAAAACAATCAATTACAAGTACTGCAAAAGATCAACCGGAAATACAAGGTTGCTCTGAAATGAATATATTGTCGACAATACAGGTTAATTAACACGGTAATCGTACCACGCACGTGACCAATGTACCGTTAGCGCTTAGCGAGCCTTTAGAATTCGTACGTACATTTATAATTACTGATACTCCATTAACGAAACTAAAGCAATGTCTTTGATTTTTATATGTATCAATGTCGATACAAACACATATAATTATTAGTATATAGATAATAGATATTGTATATCTATTTTTTCTTTTTTATGTACTAAATTCACTCGAAATATTTCACTTCTAATTTAAACATAATAAGCAAAATTTCTCTTCAACGATAGTTACTACTCTAACCAAAATCTTTTAGTTAAAAATAGCCACATAATAATATTTGCATTTTAATTTTCATTCAACGAAAGAGATGAATAAAGATATGACGGGAAATTGCGATGGTGGATCTCTACAATTTCTATACAGCAAACATTATTTTTTTTATTTATTTATATTTCGTCTATAATCAAAATTTTTCCGACATGTTTAACAATTGTCGCTATAATTCAACTTATTTACACAAAACATTTTATTAAAATACATAATATAGGTATGTTATGTATTGAATATGAATCCTTCTATGTATTAGTGAAAACTGCATTAAAATCCGATCAACAACAGCCTGTAAATTCCCACTGCTGGGCTAAAGTCCTCCTCTCCTTTTTGAGGAGAAGGTTTGGAACATATGCCACCACGCCGTTCCAATGCGCGTTGGTGGAATACACATGTGGCAGAATTTCTATGAAATTTGTCACATGCAGGTTTCCTCACGATGTTTTCCTTCACCACTGAGCATGAGATGAATTATAAAGACAAATTAAGCACATGAATCAGCGATGCTTTCCTGGGTTTGAACCCGCAATCACCGGTTAAGATGCACGCGTTCTAACTCTCGACTCAGTAGTTTTCAAGTTTATCGCGAAAATACAGATAGACGCGGCTGTGGTACTTTATTTTATAATACAATAATTCTATTTCGTCTATAATGTAGTAAGTATCCATCCAAGAATTAGCTCTTCAGTTGTTGATATATATGTATGTATATTCAGTTCTCAGTCTGGACCGGTAGCGATGTTCGGAGCTATGGCCGTACCCGTGGCCAGACCGACCGCGAATACGCGTTCTTACTTCTACGTTGATTCTATCTACGTCAGCAATATTGCATTTCAATGATTCTTTCTTATTGCCAATACTTCACAAGTTATTTCATTGAGAATTATCACAGTGGCTGCGTTTTTTTCTACGTCTTTTCGACTCTCTCAGTGATATCGAGTCGTTAGGAAACATATTTGTTTGAAATAGCCTTGACTTGCGATTGAGATACGAAAATCTTGTTTTCGGATAAAAAAATTTACAAAAACGCTGCATTTTCTATGTCTCTTATTAAATAAATAAAACTCTAAGATCATTTCGTTATAATGTTTTCTTTGTCTACTCTTGGAATTTATAATGTATTTTCACGATATTTTATTCTATCTATATCTTTTATTTTTTTAATTGGATATACTCCTGCAAATTCTAGTAAAAGATAAGTTAATCTGCTTTATTTGATTTAATTGTTGATCCGAACGTCCCCGTTGCGATAGTAACTTGTGTTTTCTTCGATATTGAACGAACTGTTGACATTTGTTTTGTTATTAGAATGTACCTTTACTTATATATTTTCTTGAGAGTATTTTCTTATTACATTAGCTCGTTTAATTATTTTCTAAGCCCACGTAAATTCAAACTGATTAAGGATAAATATAAAAAACAACCATTATCTTTCCCCTTTCGAATCAATGTAGTATTTATACTGTTTTATTTTGAACTAGCTGTGCCTGCAACTTCACCTGTTTGAATTAAAAACAAGTTATTGTTCAGTTCGCAGGAGGTACTCGACGTGACGACGTGAGGGCTACTGTGACTTTAAAGATAATTCAAAAATAAAACTATCCTGCTACTCCTTATTACATCAGCTATCTGCCATTAAGAATGCCATCAAAATCAGTCCAGCCGTTCCAAAGATTAGCCGAAGCTACACAGAAAAAAATTGTAAAAAATGTATATTTTATTTTGGCATATGTACCGTGTACAAATGGATTTATTAGAAAGAGATTTTTTTAATATTATAAACATACACTCCAATTTTACTATATGTATAGACAGTTCATAGCATGAGAGTTGAATTTGCAGAAGTATGTACTTATCTTACATTGTTTTTAATTTCAACGGATTACAGCTAATGTATAAAACGGAACAAAGGAAAGTAATTGAGGAGTCCATACATATCCTTCTCAAGTGAAGTCAAAAGGTCCTCTTTTTGCTACCACCACGTTTTACCAATGGTGTTTTGTGGTTTTGACTTAGTGAAAATACTACAGATACAGTTACTGAAGATATTCATAAGATAGATTTCTTTATCCCATAACTTTTCTAAACGAATGAAAACTATTTCCGTCTAATCCCACACACACACATATACGCTTTAGAATATGTATATAAATGCAATTAAAACGAAAACCAAAAATATTTTTGTGTTCGTGTCGTTAGCGGTATCGATAGAATCGCGTTATTGATATTCCGATCGCGCGGAAATTTACGCGCGGAAAAAGCAATGTAAGTAAATGAAAATCTAGAATAGAAAATCTTTTCATTTTTCCATTTGTTTATTCATTCGTTTCTCTTGTTACAAGAGTTATTCGATCACTCGATAGTTAAGTCGTTATACAATAACTATTGGAAAACTTCTATTAAAAATAATGTTTCGTGGTTACATAAAAATTAAGTAAATAATATTTTTTTTTTGTTATTTAGTTTATATATAATCAGTGTTTATGCATGAAAGTGGTGACGTCGTTACACCATCATGGTTCTCTGTGTGTTTATCTTAACTATAAAAAGATACGTAATTTTTATAATAAATTTAAAAAATCGAACTCTAAATTTTTTATGATAAAAAACAAACAAACATATGTTATTAATACTTAAAATACATATTAATAAATATTGAGTGTAGAAACATAGTATTAAAGGTTATCTGACCATCACTTTTAGTGTGTAATTTGAAATATATATATCAAGTTCACCGGGCTCTCCAACATCAAAAAATGTAGGCCTAATCTTATTGTAAATCTCTTTCAACGCAGCGTTTCAGAGTTCTTTTAAATTAGTCATTGCATTTTAGGCGACTTTATACATTTGTATTAAAGGTCTAACTTTGAACGTAAAAAAAATTACTGATGTGAGACTGAATAATTAATTTTAGTATGAAACATCAAATTATTAAAAAAAAAAAAAACTATTTGACCGTGACCGTTCCAAAATTATAAGAGAAATAAACAAACAACAACAACAACAGCCTGTAAATTCCTACAGCTGGGCTATAGACCTCCTCTCCCTTTGAGGAGTAGGCTGTTACAATGCGGGCAGAATTTCTATGAAATTTGTCACATGTAGGTTTCCTCGCGATGTTTTCCTTCACTGCTGAGCACGAGATGAATTATAAAGACAAATTAAGCACATGATACAGCGGTGCTTGCCTGGGTTTGAACCCGCAATCATCGGTTAAGTTACACGTGTTCTAACCACTCCCAGGCCATCTCGACTCATCTCTCTCTCTGTCTGTCGCTCTTTCACGAACCGCTGAATCGAATTTCATGAAGCAAACATGAACTCCATTAAAGGACATAAACTACTTTTTCCTAAGACATGCAACCAACACCCTAAAACGCGAACAAAGCGGTGAGGAACTACTATTTTACCACAGAGTCGTTATTGTTTACCAACACAAATGTCAAATCGTGACAAATATGCATCACTATTTTCCAAATATAACAGCATATCAACCAATTAATTAACGTTTTGATAGTGAATTTAGTTAAAACGTAAACGCATAACCAATTAGACAGCGTTCGGCCCCGTTGAGCACGATCGAAAAACTAGCTTTGTGTAGCTTGTAAAGTCGTTTATTGTGTTATGAGCCTGACCAATAATAACGCAGTTATTCTAACAAAATAGAGGCAAGATGGCGCAGTAGTTAGAACGCGTGCATCTTAACCGATGACTGCGGGTTCAAACCCGTGCATAATTTGTGTTTATAATTCATTCATTCATTCTCGTGCTCGGCGGTGAAAGACAACGTCGTGAGAAAACCTGCATGTGTCTAATTTCATAAAAATTCTGTCACATGTGTATTCCACCAACCCGCATTAGAACAGCGTGGTGGAATATGTTCCGAGCCTACTCTTCAAAGGGAGAGGAGGCCTTTTAGCCCAGCTGTGGGAAATTTACAGGCTCTTGTTTGGCACGAATAAGGAAGGCGGTTTACTATGAAAGTGAATATAAGCCCTCTGTTTACGCATACTACGGCCCCGTGTCAGCTGAGTTCCGTTTTGAAAGGCTGTCGTAGCCCAAATTAAAATGGTTTGCATCTCAAAAGCCGTCACTATCGATGCCGAGGTGTGATCAAAAGTGTAGTGCAATTCCTGTGCTATAAACGCCATAATACAGTAATAAAGCACTTTCATGATTCACCCGTAAAGCAAAATAATCTTTTAATTTGCTACTTTCTATTAAATTTAAGTTGTTTGATATATTTCATAATATTACTATTCTTTATATATAAAAATGTTCTTAATTTTACGTATTTTTTCCGGTTTAGTTTCTTCACAAACTGCTCCTAAATTACATGCTAAATGAAACAAAATTTTTTGTACATTCCTATTTGTTTGTATGACGTTCGTATGCGGACGATCAAACAGGCCACCTGAAGGTAAGTGGTCACCATCAAATTTACAATGGCGCTGTCCCTTGTGCCTTTAGTTACACTGGCTCACTCACCCTTCAAACCGGAACAAAACAGTAACATGGTATCTACTCAGAGATGCTTGCAACAAAGCCCAAACACCAAGTAAATTTACCAAATTTAATCTGTTATACAGTATACAATACATTTATTTACTATAAGTACATAAAAGATACCGGACCTTTGACTATGTACCTAGATCGTAATTTATGTGCCTAACAAGTATCAAAATAATGACGTATGCGCGAAATAAATATTACGGAATGGCATATAACCGAACTATGAGTATGTTGGTCTAGCGTCAACAATGTGTACACATTGTATCTAATTAGCGAACATTCTTAAAGTGTACCCAGTTAATAACGAAATAAAAATTTGCATATAATGTAATCCGATATTATAGACATGATATTACAAATACTAATTTTATAAATATGTATGAAATAAAATAAAATAATTTAATTATTTATACTAAGTCGTCGTATGTCGC